>NC_068358.1:26147485-26229731 GCF_020536995.1 Dreissena polymorpha | reverse complement strand
AAATTTGTATTGTATAGCCCTTATGTGTGCCACGACACGGTCCTGATATGGCAATATTCAGATGACCACTGTCGCGTAGTGCTTGACATTGTTGATGGCAAACAAGGCAGTGATAACATCAATGCTTGCTTCATCGAGGTGCGGTTTGAATCTTTGTTAAAACATATAAGTGCTATAGAGTACGACAAATCGCATCGCATCGATAAAACAAACTCATTATCTTAAATAATGTACCTTAAAAACAATTTGTTTGATAAGTACATAAATTGTTTATGAAAATCATATTCGCATTGTTTTATAAAAAAAAAACTAACACCGTACGTTTCGATGATACCTTATAGATACATGCATGTATTATAGTATATTGTTATTAAAAGTTATAGTAGTATTGTAATATTATTATTATTTATTATTATTATTATTATTATTATTATTATTATTATTAACTATATTATCTTATGTATATAATAATATTATGATTGTACTACTACTATTATTATTATTGTTGTTTAATCACTCGTCTGCCCTTATTAATGATTTAATACACGCATATGTGCTGGTGTTATTTTCTTTTATAGGGTTTCTTCAAGAAGCGAGCTTATATTGCATCGCAAGGTGAGTATTTAAAAACTCAACGGTCTTTATGATTTGCCAGTTTAACTCGTAATAACAGAAGTTTTATCGCATAATAGGTGTTCGTCGTTAATATCGCATGTATATAACGGTGTTGTACGAGTTCTACATAATATGCTTAAAGGCCCAACGAAGGCTATGATGGATGACTTCTGGCAAATGATTTGGCAATATGACGTATCTACCGTAGTCATGGTAACGAATCTCGTTGAAATGGCAAAAGTAAGTTATATTGGTATACGTAACGGTGGAACGACCTAATGATAATATATAAATAACACATTAGGAAATATAATTGAGTAAATGCTTTACAATTTACATTTGGCGCGATTTTAAATGCGTTATATATGTATAGTAAATTTTAAGAACCATTTTTTTTGCATGTTGTTTTGTCCATTATTTTTGAAAAAAAGTCTCAAAATGGTGACGGTCTCATAACGTTTACTAAAACTGCACTATGGTTACACTTTCTGTGCTACGAATGCACGCAAACAACATACATACTCTATACTACATTTGTCATGATTTATGTATTGCTTTTCATACTAAACATACACAGATGAAATGTTTGCGGTACTGGCCTCTTGAAGTTGGTTTCAAGATGGATTTCCAAGCACTCACAACAACTTTGATCTATAATGAGGAGTTCACAGACTATACAGTTCGGAAGCTTAAATTGTCAACAAGGTAGAAATTAATAGTGCTATTTCTCGTTCTTTCCATTACTATATAATTGCAAATTAAATGTTTGACACTGGTATAACCATGACGTTAAATATAACGTTTATTGTCAAATTGTATTGATAATTCCCGAGTTTAAGCATAGTATCATTTATATAATGTGCAAATAAGAATAGAACTTCAGTGATTGAACAGTTCATCTTTTATTTCATTTACTTATCGAGTGAATGCCTATTTATCAGGCGTCATAAAGGCAACAAAGGTTTCTATGACGTTCGCTCATTATAGCTATGACGAGTGCACCTAATACCTATCGCGTGCGCAAGTCATATCTATCGCGTGCGTACGTCATAGCCATTTCGTGTCCATTTTGAGCTCACCTGAGCACAATATGCTCATGGTGAGCTTTTGTGATCGCCTTTTGTTCGTCGTCCGTCATGCGTCGTGCGTCGTGCGGCGTCAACATTTGCCTTGTTAACACTCTAGAGGCCACATTTAGTATCCAATCTTCATGAAAGTTGGTCAGAAGATTGGTTCTTAATGATATCTTGGATGAGTTCGAAAATGGTTACGTTTGCTTCAAAAACATGGCTGCCAAGGGGCGGGGCTTTTTTACTATATGGCAATATATGGCTATTGTAAAACCTTGTTAACACTCTAGAGGCCACATTTATTGTCCGATCTTCATGAAACTTGGTCAGAATATTCATCCTAATAATATCTTAAACGAGTCCGAAAATGATGTTGGTTGCTTCAAACATGGCCACCAGGGGGCGGGGCATTTTTCCTTATATGGCGGTATATGGCTATTATAAAACCTTGTTAACACTCAAGAAGCCACATTTATTTTCCGATCTTCAGGAAACTTGGTCAGACGATTCGTTCCAATGATATCTTGGATGAGTTCGAAAATGGTTTCGGTTGCTTTAAAAACATGGCCACCAGGGGGCAGGGCATTTTTCCTTATATGGCTATATATTGCTTGAGTAAAATCTTGTTAACACTCTAGAGGCCACATTTATTGTCCAATCTTCATGCAATTTATATATCTTGGATAACTTTGAAAATGGTTGCGTTTGCTTGACAAACATTACTGCCAAGGGGCGGAGCATTTTTCCTTATATGGCTTTATATGGCTTTAGTAAAATCTTGTTAACACTCTAGGGAGCACATTTATTTCCAATCTTTATGAAACTTGGTCAGAAGATTAATCCTAATGATTTCTTGGACGAGTTTAAAAATGATGCAGGTTGGTTGAAAAACATGACCACCAGGGGGCGGGGCATTTTTCCTTGTATGGCTATAGTAAAACCTTGTTAACACTCTAGAGACCACATTTATTTTCCGATCGTCATGAAACTTGGTTAGAAGATTTTTTCCCAATGATATCTTGGATGTGTTTGAAAATGGTTTCGGTTGCTTGAAAAACATGGCCACCAGGGGGCGGGACATTTTTCCTTATATGGATATATATGGCTTTAGTAAAATCTTGTTGACACTCTAGAGGCCACATTTATTGCCCAATTTTCATGAAATTTGGTCAGAAGATTTGTTTCAATGATATCTTGGATTAGTTCGAAAATGGTTCCGGTTGGTGGAAAAAATGGCCGCCAAGGGGGCGTGGCATTTCTCTTTTTATAGCTTTGGTAAAACCTTGTTAACTCTCTAGAAGCCCTATTTATTGTCCGATCATCATAAAACTTGGTCCGAAGATTTGTCCCAATGATATCTTGGACAAGTTCGAAAATGGTTCCAGTTGCTTGAAAAACATGGCCACCAGGGGGAAGGGGCATTTTTCCTTATATTGACTTATGAATTTTCATGAAACTTTGTCAGAATATTTTTTTGAATAATATTTTGGATGTGTATGAAAATGGTTCTGGTCTATTTAAAAACGTGGCTGCCAGGGTGTTCACTAGTCATGAAAGTTGGTAAGAAAATTCTGTTCTAATGACATCTTGGGCTGCACAGAACAGGTCAGTTCCTTTAAATCTCAGGTGAGCGACTTTGGGCCTTTCAGGCCCGCATGTTGACAATGCTGCTTCAGCAGCTCTTCAAAGTTATCAAACCATGAAAAAATTCTTCACAATCTCGACCTATGTAACAGACCGAGCCAGTCCGATTGAGTTAGCTAAATTTTCTTAATCGGCATACCTCGCTGATTATCATTGATAAAGGTAAAGGCAACTTGGTTCCCGTCCTCTTTCAAATTTATCGAGAGGTTCGGAACAGGAACCAGACACGAAACTGCCAGGTGGCACTTCCACCGCTGTGACGCTGGGAAAACCCCAAATGTAGTTATTTTTAGATTTGATCGAGAATGTAACCCGCCTCCCAGTTTCGCTGAATGGGTCAAGTTCCCCAAGGGTACTACTTCCCCGTACCCCTTAATTTTTGTTCGTACCCAACATTTTTCGTACCCATTTTTTTTTCGTACCAATTTTTTTCGTACCCAAATGTGTTCGTACCAAATTTTTTTTTCGTACCAAATTTTTTTTTCGTTCCCATTTTTTTTCGTACCCATTTTTTTTGGCATAATTCGTACCCAAATTTTTTGTACCCACATTTTTTTCGAACCCAAATTTTCGTACCCACATACACAATTGTGGTGCTCTAGATAAACATAAATTGATGCTTTTATATCCATCCTCTTCAAAAGCATCGTCACACCAGTACTGTCAGTACTTAGATTTTTAATACCACCGTATATTTATTGTACATTTGTTTAATAAATAGACGTAACATAAATATCACTGAAACAAGAGGGATACGCTGTCCTCACGACATATAACAAACATTTATACCAGCCTTCATAAAGGCAGTCCTCAGTAAACATGACCCATTGACAGGATACTTATTCGTTATAGACCTTATGACGTCATATTCATTTAAATAATCTTTCCTCAGGACAAGCCAAGTATCTCGCGTGTGGTTACCCACTTTCATTACACGGCATGGCCCGACAAAGATGTGCCCGCTAGCACTTCGAGCCTCTTGCACTTCTGGCGTAGGATCAGGGCCCACGATCCCGACAAAAAGCAACCATGGGTCGTTCATTGCAGGTAAGGCAGTTCACAAACTAAGTATTCAAGTCATTTTACCGTCCATTCATTATTGAATGTTATGATTTTTATTAGAACGTCTTAATATTTCCCCATGTCAGCAACGTTGTAATTAGTTATAAAAGCAACCAAATTTAAGTGAAGTGTTATTTTTTGTTCAAATTTACATACATAGCACTATATTGAGTGTTCTTTTTAAATCAAGTATGTTTTAATGAATTTGGAATTCGTATATAGTATGTTCGTCTTGGTCCATTTATCAGCGCCGGTGTTGGTCGGACGGGCACATTCATCGCCATGGACATACTGATAGACGAGGGTCAGGCCAGACAAACTGTCGATATCTACGCCTGTGTGACCAAGTTGAGACAGCAACGAGTTAACATGGTTCAAACAGCGGTGGGACTTTGAAATTGTATAATAATATGACTCCCAAAAAGCGAAATGATTTTTAATGTAAATGTTCTACTAAAAAAAAAAATTCTCCATTGAAAATGGTCTTTAGTTACAAATACCTCACAATGCTACCGCCTCTATGTTGTAAACGTTACACGTTGCATTCACACAAAAAATCCTTTCAGATCTAGAAGGGTTCGATTTTATGAAGTTTTCGTAAATTCGTATTATTTTCTAAATAACCGATTTTTTAGATATGGTTTACAGTCACAGTATAATTATTTGAACGATAAAAACTAAAAATTGGTAATATTTTCTTAAGTTTTCATACATGGCTTACATTAAAAAAAAAGAATACAATAAACAGTACATACTTTGAATAATATACACTAACAACGATATTCGAATGGACCTTCATCGACGTGGTGTGTAATGGCGGCAACAATATCAATTTGTTTTCGGAGAATATTTGGTTCGAATTTATTCCTATTTCACTTTAAGTAATACATTATATGATTGAAAATTCCCTCTACAAAGACATATGTAGAACAAGATATAATGCATGTAATATATATCAGATAAAACAGATAAACAAAATTGTGTTAATATTAAAAATTTCAGTAGATGTTGAACTAATGTCTTACGAGTCAAGCAAAAGAGATACAGTGGAAAGCAGTAGACATTCGTTTCCTTTCCACAGTATATTTTCTCTTTACATGAGGTATTCACACTTGCAATCATTTTATGACAGTATATGTGTCTGATTTTCATGGGATTTTTGTAAACGAAATATTACCATTGAAGACGTGTTGATTGAATTGTCAATTTAATTATGGTGTGTTATCTGATATATTATATTGAATCTTTTTGTCGGTAACCGGGTTATTATCGTTCTAATTTTCAGGGCCAATATAAATACTTACACAGACTGATAGTGGAATACCTGACTCTTCGCAGTCAGTTCGTGTCCAACGATGAGTTTGCCAATTACCAAAACATCCTTCTCCAAGTCGACCAAAAGCTAAACAAAACTGGACTGTTTTTACTATATGAGGTTCGCGTGTTTTATTATAGTTACTTTGTAAACAAGATACCATTAGATTATCCATGAAATCTGACGACATTACAAATATATATATATATATATATATCACATGCCATACCCTGTTTCCCATGTAATATAACCATTACATATATTTTTATCTTACACATGTGTAATATATTCTTTAAGCGTTTTCATTAGCTTAGTTTTCGTTTATTGACCAATCGCATTTTGTTATTTTGCTGAAATGACGTTGCAACGTCAAATGACGTAACGAAATGTAAACAACATTCGTGATTTATCATTATGTTTGCGTAAATATTTATTTAATTTGCTCATTTAAAAGCATGTGATAGAAAAAGATCTGACACTCGTTGTCATATCATACCATATTTTATTAAACTCGTCCATGAAATTCGTTAGTAAGCTCGCCAAAAGCTCGCTTACTAACAAAATTCCTGAACTCGTATGATATGACAACTCGTGCTAGATCCTATATCTATGTATTACATTATTGTATTATGACATTACATATATATATATATATATATATATATATATATATATATATATATATATATACACTTGTATATATGACGTACATTACTCATTCAGAGTCTGAAATGTATTGCCATTTGGTACAATATGTTTTTCATTGTTAAGTTTATGTTAACGTTACATTAACAGTTTTTAATTAAATGACCGTGCAGATATTTGTATAAGTAGGTGTCCAATAGAAGTCTTTAAGTAATTAATATATCTCGTCATATACAACTTGACCATCATCCTGACTTCGATCATACTGTCGAGCTTCCAAGGTATATCGCATAAGGATGTTTAAAATTGTCTCATTGATCGTGTCGTGCCCCTTCTAGACAGAGGCATCCTACCACACACTGGAGCTTGCTGGGGCAAACATCAAAGGTGACGAGGGGGATCCTTATTCCGTTGCTACCATGCCTGAAAACGCGAAGAAAAACAGATTCGATACTATACTACCGAGTACGTACTTACGAACAAATGCTTTGAAGGGTGTAAAGAGCTTACATAAAAAATCGTATTATACTGGAAATATTGTGTTGCGAATGTAGAGATTTGACAATGCCCAGTGTCGAGCGCCCTTACCATATTTTTTCAATTCTAATTTCCCTTTTTTCAATTACCGCGTCTGATTCAATTCAGCTAATGTAAACATATAATTTAAACGATAGAATAATCATATGCATATAAAACTAAATCCATTAAAGCTGTGTCGTTTCAGCAGTCAGTCACATTCATGGAGTATATTGCAAATTTATGGTTATGTATTTCTCTATTTTGTAGATTTGTACAATATTTCATTAGTCATATTCTGGTGTTTCACAGAAAAGGACAATTGATAGTTTTCCGTTCGTCCTTTCTTCGGTATTCCAGTCCATCTGTCCATAGGCCCGCAAAATATGTACATGTAATAACTTAAAAAGCTTGAGATAGTTTGATTAAACTGAGAATTCTTTAGAATGGCAACCTATTAGTGCATTGTACACGACCTTTCACTTTCTACCAGAGGGCTAAGGCCAAGCCACTGCTATTGCCTCCCCTGCCAACCTGTTTATCCGTGTGATTGTTCATCCATTCGCAAACGTTTAAATTGCTTGTACATTGTACGATCATTATACGATCATTACACTTTAAAATGCTATATAAATCCTCCAGATGTCACGTGAATTTTCATTTCACCTGATGTAAAACGTTTGCTGAACGTTTTAGTTTAAAAAAAAATATTGTCACCCATGCGATAAATGGACACTGGATTCAAATAGGAAACGATACCTACGTTCATATATAGGACATTATCTTAAATTGATAGAGGTGTCACCGGTTCGGGACTTATTTTTTTAATGACCTTGAATACAGTTCGTGAGCATATAGTTAAAATCAGTCCGCCCTGCTTCGGTTGCCGAGAATAAACCGAAGTCGTGTTAAAAAATGGACACATTTATATCCCTTTTGATAATGTCATTGAACGTAGCATAACTCCATTAAGATTATAGAAATTTGACATAAAACAGCATGCAAATAATGTTTCTTTCATATGCAATCGTGTTCTTAATTGGCAAGCAAAGAATGCTTACGTTAAATATGTTATAACAATAATGTTTGAGGGCAAGCCATTTTTAACTAACTTTTTTGAAATTGGTATCAGAAATTAATTTATTAAAATTATTATTGAAGATAACCGATATCGAGCGATGTTGACTGTTCCTGTGGACGAAAGAAATGACTACATCAACGCTGTATATATGCCGGTATGATTTAATAGCGAGCTGGCGTAAATCGCCTTTGTGTGTTCTAACTATGTATGTATAGTATTAATATCATCGGAAATATAACTATTTTGTCGTTTTGTATAAAATTAATATAACAGATATTGAACATAAGAATTGATTGCCCTTCAAGAAGTTGCACGAAATTTACTAAAATATTTCTGGTCTCAAGTTTTGAAGCCGAAGAAAGATATGTTGCTGTGTAAGAAAACTGTTGATACATGGTTATGGCTGCAATACATCACATGTCGTTTATTACTTCAGAGCTACAAGGTGGACAACAAGTACATCCTTACTCAGAAGCCCCTGTCTGACACTGTGGTGGACTGCTGGAGACTCATAGAGAGCAGGGACATCAGTCTGGTGGTGACATTCCCCGATGAGGGAAATGAACAGGTAATTGTTCAATCACATTGGCTTGGTAGTAACATTCCCCGATGATTGAAATGAACAGGTAATTGTTCAAATCACTTGGCTTGGTAGTAACATTCCCCAATGAGGGAAATGAAAAGGTAAGTGTTCACATCACATTGGCTTGGTAGCAACATTTCACGATGAAGGCGACGGACATGTTGCTGCTCACATCACAGCCGTAACTCTCCCGAATGAGGGAATCGAGCGGGAAGTTGTTCACCTTACATCATATTTCCCGATGATGTAGTTAAAAAATAAGTGTTGACATAAAAATGTTAACATGCATCGATGAGAGAATTGTTCACATCATATTGGTAACATTCCCCAATGAGGGAAATGCACAGGTAATTGTTAATATCATATAAATATCAGTCCTCGAAGAAGAAAACGAACAGGCAATTTTCACATCATATTGGTATTATTCCTCGTTGAAGGAAATGAAAAGGTTATACATAATTTGATTAGTTTGATACATTTTTTCAGGACGGTCGAATGTTTCCTACTACGGGGTCACTCACTGTGGACCCTTTTAACATCATGTTCATCACGGAACATCACGAAGAGGACTATTTTGTTTCGAGAGTCTTCAAAGTTCAATACATGAAAAAGTTTAACATTTGGGGGTTTAAACTATATTTATTCAACACTGTTCAGGGGTTTCACTGTCCCAAAACAAGTTGTTGCCACTTTATCGTGGTGTGAAAACCGCCGGTTATTGCGACTTTATTAATAAGGACAATCATTTAAGGAACCTTACTACATTAATGAATATAATGGCATTGACTATATTTTTTACTTTTAGAAGAATGTTATTGATAACAATTGATATTGTATTGATGATGGTCAGTATAACGATTAAATACCTTGTTATAATGGTGTAATGTTGTATAATGCTGCACGTAGAATCCGTCAGATTGTGTCTCTAACAAAACATTTGTATACCATACACATTAAATGGATTGGTGTCAAGCGTAACATATTCTGTAGGAGAGGACGGTAACTCAGCTGCTGTACCAGAAGTGGCCCAGGCGCCAGATGGCACCGCCAAATGTCGGTGAATTTCTGATATTAATGGACGCTGTGGAGAAGAGGACAAAATCTTCAACAGCGTTGATACAGTGCTTGTATGTACCGGTGCTTCCACTGTGCTAAAACAACTTCCCTTTCATGTACACTATTGACGTTTGTGTATATTATTAAGTGATAAATGTTTCAAATTTAAGTATGACATTCTGTCTCTTGTGTATCGGCGCTCCGGACAGAATAATTAAGAAAATACCAAACTGAACGTCATTTTTTCGCAGCTAAGTTAAACGCATCAACTAAAACTTCTACAAAAACGTAAGCATATATTAAATTACCTTCAAAATACACAAATGCTTGTGTATACATATTTATTGCATGGTCTAGTATGTTCATGCAGAGATGGTGCTACAAGAAGCGGCCTGCTGCTGGTACTGTTTTACGCCACGGAATGCATGTCCAAGGATGGGGAAGTGTCGCTGCCTATGTTCATCAGGCATCTTAGAACGAGGCGTCCGCAGCTAATACCGAACTTTGTAGGAATATTCTATATATGTTTTACAACTCGTGTTTAACTTTCTTAACTTGAACTTGATATTATGTGAACCGTAATGTCTTCGCAAATTTACACAGTTCGTTATGGCAACCGTATGCATAGCTCACATTACATAAAAGTACATGTATGCTGATTTTATATTGCTGGATTGATTTCTTAGTTTATAAGCTTTTAATAATACACTGATTAAGCCATTACTATTAAGTGCAGATTTTATTTTATCATTTCAGGAACAGTATCGGTTTTGCTACAGCTTGCTGACACAGTATGTAGAATCCAATGTGATGTACGCCAACACATAGCGTCAAGAGAGAATTGAACTATTGGTTGTTCCTACTGACATCTGGAAGTCGCGGTGTATGACTTGATGCACATATTAGAACGTGACATATGGCAATGCGTGCGCTAGATGTAGATGTTCATGAATATTGCAAGTTTGCACTTATTACGATAGAAATGACTCGCATGTAGCCACATTATCCAACAAGATCGAATAATAATAGATAACACTTTTTAAAAATACTTTTCAAAGCGTGGACCATTGGATTGTTTATGAACATTATTTGGACTACATACTATTTAATACTGCAATAGAGAATGTCGACATTGAGGTACACAAAAGATGGACCCTGGATTGCATTTGGACTACCTTGTATTAATTTCTGTTTTTTTTAATATTTTTATTGTGAAATAACTTCTGTGCTTTGATTTGATTTGTATAATAGAAATGAATATCGGCATATTGTATTTTTAAAGTTTATTGCTGAGAATAACTTATACATGCATTTAATTTCTTGCATAATATACTGTATTTCTTTTTAACTTATATCATTGACTAGTATACAATTACGCTAGACACAAATAACTCAAGCATTTGATTGTAAACAAAAACAACATCCATGTGTGAGATGAAGCAGGATTGAGGCTATAAAAACATTCTCTAATGACACAACTATTGAACATTATGTACGGACCTTAAATCACTTTTGTATCAGAAATGTTTATGTCAAGTTTATATCAAGTTATAGGAATATGTATGGATATGTTCGACAACTTCAACATCATTGAGGCACTTTACAATGAGGTCTACTGGCATTCAGAGTAAGGTTGAGTGTTCCATATTTATACAAAATATACACACCAAAATAAAAAATGTCGTTATAAAAGTCGTAGGTTTAGTACACCCTTTTGCATTTGTTTTATTCCATATTTTGACACTAAGACAACTGTTTTATTAATTCATATATTTTCATTTGAAAATGTTATTGTTTTACATTTTATTGAAATACGAAATTCTTCATATTGTTTACTTTGCTAATATTTATTTTATTTTCAGTTTGATAAGCTCATTTGTTTTATTTAATAATAATGTATTGGATTCATTTTGTCTCGCTGCCAATGTAAATGATTTCAAGTGTTCATGGACACTTTCTAGCATACAGCATTCAAGATAGGTTTATTCATCAATATATGTTTTGCGTTTAAGAGATTTAAAGAAATTATAACTTTTGTGATTGCATTTTCGTCTCTATTGCGTTGTGCAAAGACATGTTCATTCAAACGACAACTTCTTATAAAACTCATGTTCACTTAACGTGGTGGTCTTCTAGCTTTATCAATGTATAACACTCGGGTTTAACTGGTTAATATGTCCCGTGTTTAACATAGTTTGTGTTGATTTAAACAATAAAATAAAAGGCTTATATATTTCATATTTGGATTTAAACACGATATATCTTCAAAGATTGTTCGTATCATGCCCCTCGGACAACATTGACCACTTCCCGATGGTCTCGCGGTATGAAGCATCATAGTGTTGTCATTTTTAATTAGTTGCCGACGAATTGTTCCCCTGGAAACATCAATATCAACCCTGGGACACACGTGATTTATATAAACCTGATTATAAGACTTAAGTGGGCTATCGAGAAACATTTGCTTGTTGTTTTTGTGTTCATCCTCTGCGCTTGAGGAAATTGGGTGCACACTATTCAACTTGATTTTGCATAAATGGATAAGATATTTTATGAATGATTTTATATTGTGTTTTTATTTGCTTCATTAAGTTGTATTTCTGTGGATCTGGCTTGCATCTACCCTTTGATTGATCTAATGGTAATTGACTTGAAAGGTATTATCTTTTACTGATATGAAATTTGAATTGTGATTGTATGAAGTTAATTGTAATGTTCATGTTAATGTTTTAGCAAACAACTCCGGGCTAGCTATGAGTTGTTGAGCTCCTTAAACCGATTTGAAAACACAATGCTTCGAATTGACCGTTCCTATCCGGATATCTCGTTATTAGAATAAATAATGGACCACATGCTATTATATGAGTTTTTTACCGTCTGGTGCAGCTGAAGTAACAGTTTGTATTTATATCAACCATAATAACAAATTATAACAGAATGCGGTTGAATTCTCGTTCAAAGCCCTTTCAAATGCATTTGAATTTTAAATATATGAACTTGTTCAATGTGTTATGTATATTTTCTTTGCTTTCTCAAAATAAAATTGTCTCACATAATAATTTGTATTGTTATATTCTAAAAATGACATATAAAGACGTATGTTGTAAACGATTAGAATTAAGGCTGACTACGTCAGTACAGTTCAAAAAATAAAAGAATACGGTTTAACGAATGTTTATTTTATTATAATGAATCTTTGCTATATCAAAACTAGTCTAGTAAGAATAGCTTTTTTGTTTAATAATTACCGATAAAGTCGTCCTCAGTACCGGATGAACCATAAGGCAGAGTTGGCAATGCCTATTGGTCCCGCGTCTTTTAAGGACCCATTGAGACCGTGACGACAGAAAAAAACACTTAGTTACTTAACCTAATATAATGACTTGTCAAAGCAAGTTATTGTATATCAATGCTATGTTTTGATTGAGGGCTTGACATCCTAGCACGGATATTGATTTGTCTCACCAAGTGACCATCATTTATTTTTTGCAAAACCGTATTGTTTTGCTGGTGATTTCGTTTTCAATATGATTTTTTATACCTATAACGGGACACTGTCACATTGCATGTCTTGCCAGCCTTGGCACAGCAACTTATACGAGCGAAATCGACTGGGCACTGGCGTTGTAGTAGGCACTAGGCCGACTAAGGGCCTTGGGCGTGGGCCCAAAAAGTTTCATTGCCAGTGGCCCTCCATGGTGCCAAGCCGGCACTGGTCGTCTCTTAATGAGAAGTTTTCAAAAATATTGGGACAAAACATAACAAGTTTTCATGGTTTTATACTTAAACATTTCGTCAGCCTTTTCCCGTTTAAGGAAAGTCTTGTATCTAAGTTAGGTAAAACTGCGGTATTATTCAAATGTTAAGCCAACTTTAGCCACAATATTTGCGAACGTAAGGTGAAAGTACTACATACGACGTTTGATAGTACCTGCAATGACTATGAGCTACAGAAAAGGTTTGAGAAATTTATTTTATGATATAATATATGCACTTGACATGGGATTTTATGCCTTCGGTGACCCTATGATCATTTCAAACGTTTAAACTTTCAGTTTACAGTTTATGGAAAGTTTTCAAATTATTTCATTTTAATAGATGACGTGAAAAGCTGTACAGTTTAAGATGCGAAATAGTCGAAAAAGGAAATATCTTGCATAGCGCTCACATTCCCGTATTACTCTAGGCCTGTAATTTTTAGTTCTCTCATGAAAACCTTCGGGAGCCAATTGAACTTTGACAGGAAACCATGTATGCCTCCGAATATGACATAAATGCTGTCAAAGTATAGGCTTGTCGTCTGGGGGATACATTCAATACTGAGCAAGAGACTTGACAACAATACACATTTAAAGTAAAAAGAAAAAGATATTAATCAATATTTTCATTTTAACCTGATACGTATCTTCTTGAAAAAAGGAATATGCATTGTTTGAACATGTGTACACATGTTAGGGAAAATAACGTTGATACACCCCGTTAACATAAAACAGAATTGCACCCAATGTTTACGCGTATTAAATCCAACATAAACACGAATATTAAACCTATTTAATTAATTTAACCTTTTCTAGGCTCCGATTTCGGAGGACACAACTGGTAAAAGAATATATAGCTTACCGGTCAGTCCCTTATTTCGTGGATTCCTATTTTATTAAAGGAGTTGACGGTGCGGTACTAAATAGTATTTATGCTGTTTATTTCTTATATTATTTTCATTCGAAGCTTTACTTTTTTCATGATTTTTGTGCATACTTTATTCCGATATGAAAAAATAATACAACCTTAAACTTCTATTATTAATAAAAAATCGACAGAAAAAAATGAAACAAAAACGAATATCACATACAGTCAGGGCGTCAGTTCCGAATCACTATCGAAACTTCACATGTATATTTTAAAACGGCGATCGATTTCAATTTCGGATATAGGGCGTATTACATATAATTTTAATCTTTATGCTTCGCTTACCTTGATTGTGTATTTTGTTCTATAAATGAGTGTTTATGTTTTTTATCATTTAAGTTATATTTTAAACTTAGTTTTTTGGAAACACTTTATACAGCAAAAATACCAAGAAATAGACAGATTTACCGTTTATTTTTTGAAATAAAAATGCAACATGCATCATACGTATTTTCAGCAGTAAATCACCCAATTTAGCCATTACGTTGTTTTAATTTTAAAAATTAAAGGATGTGCATACAAATTTTAACATATTTAACAATAAACATAGCTTATATGCTATATTAAATCAAATTACGTTAGAAAAGAAATAAAACGCGTCGCAAAACGTATGCGATGTCGGCAGGATTCGAACCTGCGCGGGAAGATCCCAAAAGATTTCTGGTCCATCGCCTTAACCACTCGGCCACGACAACTTCACATTAGTGTCAGCTTAAATTATATATCCATAAGTAAACAGGTAAAACGGCTCGTCGATCTTTGAAGAAATCGCGAAATCGTATTTTTCAGAAAATATTTAGATCAAAGTCAATATTTATTGTGAAAATAATGTATTCTAAAGGAATTACATAAACATATATCAAAATTCGAAGTTTGAAAAAAATAAAATGCATCATTCGGAAATACAATCTCTACGCAGAGTTGTCGTTCCTTGCTCTCACATACAACTCTGCGAAAGGCTCAGCACGCCATTTTGTCTATAAAATAGCTAAAACCGAACAAACGCATTCAATGTATATTTGATAGGATATTTAAGATCGCATGCATTAAATTAAGAAATATGACTTTTAAATGTACGATAAATCGTGCAAATACTTGCGAGTTTTAATGCAACTCTTTGGAACTATTTTATTGCCCATTTACGCAGATGGAATAATTCCACGCACTTTACATATGTAAATAATTGAACATAATGTTTATTGAGTGACGTTAGGAATTGCTTCGACGTGTGCATGTATGTTGGTTTCTTAACAACAAAAAACCATATCAATTTTATAATAATGAATTAAGACTGATATAAGATATCATGGTATGAGATGGTTTTCTTTAATGCAGTGAATGCAATGTAACCGTCGTGCAAGAGATTGATTAGTATACTGTAACCTCAATGATGAACGCTTGGTATGATCATGACATGAATGAGACGCTTTCATAACAATAGTCCGTTCTGAGCCCAACACAGAGGTGAATGTAATGTAACCGTCTAGCAAGAGATTGTCGGAAATAACTGATCATTGAAGATCGGCAATGATCGTAAATTAAATCGCGGGAAATCATTAGGGGTGCGCTTCCTTAAACACGAGATATATAGACTGGTGCCCATGATACTGGATTTAAAATATTTTATTAAAATATCACCACCCATTCTAAGTTGTTCTTGTTTCAGAGAGGATAAACCCAGTCTCACAAATCATATCAATTCAACATATGAACAAATGACCATCAAAAATAACTAAATCAATTTCTAGACAAATAGAAATTCAAGCTTTTGGTAAAAACTAGACAAAGACAAACTAGGAACCAATTAAAATAAAATAAGGAAAAGGTAGGTCAATTAGCAACTTTCAGAGAACTTTGGCAAGTGAACACCACTCATAAATCCACACGAGTAGAGCTAAAACATCTAAGATGTATGGGTGAAGGGTCTGGGCAGCTGCATTTCCCCCGTTGCCTGTCGGGGCGCGCCTGCGTCCTTCACAATACTGAAAAATTATGATATAAACCTTACTTTTTTAATTATACCTCACGTGACTAGCACATGTCAAATTCACATTTACCCATATCACAGTCACATGCGACATTATTTTATCACCATTTTTTGGAGCTGAAAATAGCACCACTGGTTTTCCGCATCAAGAGAATATATAAATATACTGCATTTACTTCATTTACTTTCTGGCATTTGCATATTTTTTTCATTATTACAAAAATAAGATCAAACAGTGCATCATTTTTATGATCAGATTTTATTAAATTGGCATGCATAGGCATTCCTTTGTCTATGAGTTCATACCTGCAACCTGCCTTTTATACGTCCGTGCATTCAGAAATGTATGAGCCAGAGTGCTTAGTAAAATTATAAACAAGCAATTGGTTTTCTCTTATTAAGTTGTTGCGTTTTCTTTGTTCAGTATAATTAAATAAATATCACACCCATACAGGTTGATACAACTGGGTTAGGTGAACATAACCATTCTCGGGTAAACATCATGTTGTAATCACCCTGTATGGGGCGTGATACATGTATTTATATATGTTTACAAATAAACTTGCAATGTAACTTCAAGCTTAATAAAGTAATATAAGATAAACTTGAATTATATTTTCAAATAGTATAAAGTAATAAATAGTAAGATGCTCTTATATAAATGATTACATTAAATTTTGAATCCCCTGTTGCTTCTAGTAAGTTTTACTCGCGTGTTTTCATAGTAGCAATAGCCTTAGTCTTATTTATAAGACGCACAAAGAATTAAGAGATACTTTTTAAATGGGCTAAATTCTTTGGAACTCCAAATATGACCAATATAAAAAGTATTTGAGAGCGTCAACAAGTTGATTTACAACAGCATGTTTCCAATTCTATAATGCAATATAAAAATGCTGGTTGGGACCAAATATCATTAAATTATTTTCAAGCAGTAACATTAAATCTAATAGCATTTCATCCCATGGCATGTGTAAAGGCCAATAATAAAATTTACAATATCACGATGTTTGACAGGAAGAAATTCGTTTGAGATTACCCCTTGTTTACTTCATGTCTGTTTCGGAACTGACACCTGTAGCAGTGAGTCATTTTCGAGACTCTTAATTCACAGTTTGACTGAACATGTATAAGCCTTATTGTTTTCTCATTTCCTGATAAATTACCTTCAAATCAAAATCAAGATTACTTACCGTGGACAATCCATTATAGAAGCAATCGTGTTCTAATTTCCGAGACCGATCGCGCAGAGAGGATTTTGCCGCGATTCGAAAATATGTCTGCGAGCGTTTCGACAATTCAGATTGCTTACATTTGTCTATTTTCTTCCGGTTTGTTTCGGAAAAAATCATCAAATGTTAAGGTGTATGGCTGTACAATTTTTTCAGTCATAAGTGGTAAGACTTTTTTTCAATGTTGAATTAAAACTTATTTGTTTCGGAACTGGCGATTTTTCGGAACTGACGACCTGACTGTATATCTCGTGTTAATTAAAATAATGTAGAAAAATAGAATCAAATAGTTTAACATTCAAACAAGCGTCTAGCAAATTCTGGAAGAAGCTGCAATGACGTTGTAAAATGATAAATTACAAAGCTTGGTTTGGTATGTATGTCTATCTTTAGCCACATAAGTAAGTACACATTAAATTGTGCAAGACTAT
Source organism: Dreissena polymorpha (assembly GCF_020536995.1). Taxonomy (NCBI): domain Eukaryota; kingdom Metazoa; phylum Mollusca; class Bivalvia; order Myida; family Dreissenidae; genus Dreissena; species Dreissena polymorpha. Next base: position 26,211,808 of record NC_068358.1, on the reverse strand, counting down.
TATCGTCTCTCAAAAGACATACACGACTCTTGTCAAATAATGATGAGAAATTAGGTGAAATATTTGGGTTTTCTTTATGTACGAAATATTGACAAGTATATCAGTGGCGAGTATGCATGACGATCAAAAGATTAAATATTTGGATCTGGTGTATGTTTAACAACAAAGGGGTTACAATGCTGTTGACACAAGCCTTAGGCTGTATTTGCATTATTTATTGGTATCACGATGCTGTTTAACGTATGCATACTTGAATAGTGACTTCTCCAGTAGGTTGTAATTCAGCCAATCAGAAATAAACACGCATAGAACACTGACCAATGGGATTCATAACAGAGTTTTATGGGGCAAATGTTCGAGGGGAATAGTTCAGTTAGCGTTTAGACTTAGAGACGTACGGATCGAGAAAGACACAATCATGTAGCAATCACAACGTATTTGTATAACTGAAAATATTAAGTATGTTAGACATTAAATTGGACTAGAAACTGATATGTGGTGTTGTTGAATATTTTATCCTATATTATGCAGAGAAATTAACATAAATAGAGAGGGCGCGACTTGTCCCATGCGCGGTACGAGAAAATGGTAGTTAATGCAAAACTCGTCATCTTGGCATTATGCGCATGACGGGATATCGAATGATAGGCTACACACTGGTAATTTAAGAGTATTGAACATTGTTAGTAACTATGTGTCGTCCATGAACTATGAACGATTACGCGACACTCTCGACATTATCTAGCAGGCCATTTATGTTCGCACTAAAACTGCATGGATTTGTTGATTGTGTGAGTATGGTCGTCTTTATCAAAGGCTTTACTTATTTATTACACTATACAATCAATTTGAATATAAACAAAGTTTAACTTAGGCTGCACCCTAAGGGGATAATTAGTATTATAGCATTTACTTTACATTTATGACGATGAACCGATCGTCAAACAGTATGATATAAAACAAAAGGGATAGATGCGACACACCTAGACAGAGCACACTCTCAAACATAAGGTCAAGCATTGAATTGTCTATTCAAAGTATTGGAGGTTAAAACCTTTTTTCCGAGCTCGACACTTCACACTAAGTCATGAGCTATTCACTATAATCGTTCATTTATACAGTGGGAACGCACACAATGAAGATACAAAAATATCTGGGTTAGATTTACCGCCTTGAAATAAAGTTTAATAAAAAAAGAAGTTAAAGAAAGTCAAATTTATTTTGAATGAACGGTCTTTTATGTTTATTCATTTTAAGGAAATATATATCAGTATCAAAAACAGATAACAATACAAATTAAAAAGCACATTAATTTCAGTGTTGATGAAGAGCAGTTGTTTTTTGTTTTTCATATTCGGTCTTTTCGGTCATATTCGCAAACGTTGTGAATATCACATTATACAAAAATAGTCCAATTATACAAAAAGTCCATTCTTCTTCTTCATCTTCTTCTTCTAATTATTCTGGTACAGCACTCCTTCTAAATAGAAGAGTGTGTGCCGGCGCCTATTTGTTAAGGGCTGAGAACTGTACAAACAACATTTGAGTGTTAGTTTAAAATTATTTATATTGTAAGTGTTTACAGGTAGATAAGGTTTTTAAAAAACTTCAACTGTGGCTGCCTCATGTATGTGGGGATGTAGTGAATTCTTAAACAATGAGTCTGGGTCAATGGTCGACAGGAACAAGGAGTTTATCTGGAGGAGTTATGGCAACGATGTGGTGGATAATTTTATATTACATGATTATAAGAAATTTTGTTCTGCGTGTTTCAATAGTGGGCCAATTAAGGTTTTTATTATATTAGTTACTGATCTTGTGTTTTGTAAAAAATCTGGCCGCACGTCTGTGTACGTTTTCCAATTGATTTATTTGAGCGTTTGTATGTGGGTCAATTAAATAGATGTCAGTGGTATATTAGTTTAAACCTTATCTTACCCTATCAATATCTCCAAAAGATAAATATAGAATAACTGTCTTACCTGTAAACCAGGCATTCGATTGTGGATTTATTTAGAGAGTATTTAGTATAATGTAACCTCAAGAAAGTGCCATTTTTGAAACAAAACACAAACAAAACCCAAAATAAATCAAACGTAAATAATTCAATCGATGTGTTTGAACGTCTGTATAAAAACAGTAATTACTTTTTTGTATGTGTGTAATTAAAAGAGCTTTGCAAATATATGCACTTCAATTTATCGATAAATTAACAAAACATGTAGAGTTATAATAACATTTAAGTATTAAGAGCCTTCGTACCAAGGAGTACACGTACCACTCATCTTCTTCCGATACAGCACTCCTTCTAAAAAGACGTTTTTTTTAACGGCGCTTATTGATTAAGGGATAACAACTGTACAAAGGTGCTCAGTTGGGTGTAAATTAAACATTATTTACGTTGTAAGTGTTTACAGGTTGATAAGACTTTTAAAGTGGGACAATTACAACTCGACAACAGACATCCTACAATATATCGTACAAACCCCTTGTATCGGGCGTAGCCTAATTATGATCTCTTTGTTTACATTAAGAACGCGGCTCTCATGATGATGTCACACGCATACGCTCCGAGTAATTTGTTTCACAAACATTTCTAAGCTTGAAAATAAATACAGACACTACTTAAATGAGGCAGAGAAAAAACAAGTATGATCGCATTAAAATATCCTACTTATATAATCCAAACGTATCCCTATTCCATTCATTTTTTTCGCTCCTCTTCATAAAACTTCTACATACATTGCAAAGTGTGCCAGACAACTGCACTTGTGTAAACACAACACTTTCATATATTTGATTCATTATAACAAAAATTATTTCACTTTCTCCCAGTTCTCAGAAAATGTTGCATGGAACAGTCTGTTCGCACACATTGCGAAAATAGGTGACATGACCATTTACACAGGTTCAGTGTGTTAACCCTGACCCGATTGGATGTTTATTTTATCAAATCTTTTAATGATAACATATTTCATTATATCCCAAAATTTTATTTGAACAAATTGCAAACGTTTATGTTTTTGCAATTCTTGAGCACTTTTACATGTGAATGTTGTTCAAAAGAAGATTAAACGATCAAACAGAAACTTGTTAAATTGTAAATAGAAGTTATAAAAAAAGTAGAATTGGTGTTTCCGTTTGCATAAATATGTTCTGTAAATCGATTTTTTGAAGTTTTGTTAGACTATTGCATTCGAGTACTCTCGCTTTTTGGATGTGACGTCTCGATACCACGTAAACAACGCGCATAGTGGATGTAATTGGAGGGAGTTTGTAGAACTATCGGCTTTTCGTGGTTAAACACACTTTAAATAAACAATTTTGACATGGATTTAATGGAAATTACATACATATTTAATGGTAAATCATTTATTTCGGCATTGTTTGCATTAATTCGGAAATTATTTTTCTTGTTTTTAACCTCTCCATACACGGTAATCGGAGGACATAGTTATGTATATATTTACTTTATGTTCATGCTTTGTGTATGTTTAGTAATGTATGCTATTTTTCAACATTAACAGTTTTAAAGATATTTAAAAGGTACTTCTTCACAGATTTATGAAATTTGTATGAGTTTCAGAAAATGCCTTCAAAATGGTTTGATATAAAAATCGGAACTGTATAGCTCATCTTTAATAAGAAATAACAAAAGGTTTGTCTCCATTCAGGTTCAAACTAGTGTCCATTAGATTGAAAGGCTAAATCCTTAAACTCTTTGCTATCTTGGCTGTGATAGTGAAATGGTTGGGCACATTTTATACGATACTGATACTGATCTACTGACTACAATGTCATTCTTAGCATAACTGACTACAATCCCATTCTCAGTATTATTACAACACATGTAGGTTTGTTATTAACCTTTAATCACAAATTTGGCAAAATGGTATAAAATCAGATTGGAAATGTTTATGTTTTCCGTAGTCCAAAAAGTAAGACTTAATCTACCCTACCATTGCCAAAGACAAAAAAATCTTACCAGGAATGAGGACCAATATCTTTTAAAATTTAGTGAATTTCATCGAATTTTACCGGACCTTGTACTTCTTTAAACAAACGAAAGAAAATACATTTTTATAGAGTTTATTGTTATCAATTAGACGTTCACAATGTTTAAAGATTCTAAATACAATCCAATAACAAGGAAATGTACACCCCTTCTATTAAAACGTATTGTAAAACTTACAATTAAAAGTGAAGAAATCTTTGTGATTTTTTACACAATGCAATGTGCACATGTGACTGGTTCTAAGAATCGCACTTGGAGTTTGTTACGTCAACAGCAAAGATACTAAGATTGCAAGTTTGACTTGTTCGTAAAATCCGTTTTTAAATCTAAACATTTAGTTCATCTCCCATCTAGCTCTATAAGTTCAACCTAAGTAAGTACAATAGTGAAAACACTTTTATTCACAAGTTTAAAGCATTTGTTAGCATAACAACAACACCAACAACAACAACACTAATTTCTAATTTTAGTCAAAACGCCAAGATTTTCAGTAATCCTAAAAGACCCGGCACCATTCTAAAAATGGTGGAAAAAAAACACTGGATTAAGATTAGAGGACAAAAGGCTCTTGGTTGCCCGGCTGAGTCCAGAGACCTAAAGGAGCTGAGTTGTCCTGAACAGCGTGTGTGATGTATTCGGAACAATTTTAAAGCACACTTTTTTAACATCCCTTGTTTCAGATTGTCTTCCTGACATGAGGATTGAATGATGAACCAGTCTAATAAAAGAAAGTCGTCTGTAAGTTCTTCTTAAGCTCTTCTGAGGTATTTTTGTTATCGACTCGTTTACCCACATGTATGATCAGTATCAAGAATGTTTGCTTACTAAACGCTGATTAATATATATATTATATTAAACGTGGGCTCTAAATCCCATTTAGGCGTAATAAAACACTTTTTATATTCAAATCATAGAACATGCCTTGTAAACACTCTTGATGAAACTGAGTAAGAATGTTTACTTTGGCAATATCAAAGATTGATTTGATACTGGATTTGGTACTTAAAAAAACTAAGTCACAAGGTCAATGCTTTTACAACCCTAGCTAACAAATGAGATTTATAATTCGATCATCATGATCAGAGTGGTTATATTGACATTTACCAGAACGAGCTTCAATATGGGTCATGTGCGTATAAAAACTATGTCTTCACATAAAATATATGAAAACCCTTGTTATGACTCTTAAGAGGCCACATTTATAACTCAAGCTTTTTGAAACTTGATCCTCATGTTGATTGTTTATTTCAATATAAAGGCCAACTTTAAACCAAAGCCATGTGCATCCAAAAGTTTAGTCAACAAGTCAAATCTTTAAAGGACTTTTTACCATCTAGAGGCCACATTTATGACCCAATTGATGAAAATTGGTCCTTACGTTATCTTGACAAAATGATGACCATGTTTGAATGTGGGTCATGTAACGGTTTAAGACTAGATCACAAGCTTAAAGCTTCAATTATTGATTGCGTGAACTTAGGTGAGCACGTAAGGTCCATCATGGCATGGTTAATTTGTGTTATATCTTTTATTTTCTCTGTCTTGGATTAACCTAAGAGTAGAGGTTTGCCATTTTTCGATGTCTATTGGTTCCTTAGTAAACTTCCTTTATCCTTCTGTCTGTCCTTACGACCGCACAATCTAAAATAGCTCAAAAAGAACTGTACAAGGATCAATACCAGTATATAAAATATGTTCCTTATCCTTTATCAATATTATTCTTTCTCTTAAAAAAATCTGACTTTTAATGCAGACAAATCTTAACCTTTTTTTATTGTACCATATCTGATGTTATACTATCATGCTTTATATTTTAATGTATATTTGCCTTTTAATTGTAGTACATATTGTTTCCAGTCTTTCAGCTTTTATACACTTGTTATTTCTTATTCATCATGTTTTATAGTCGGTTGTACAAGCTGTCTGAGCTTATGTTTGTTGTTTTATTCACTCTTGCCGACTCATAATAAATCTTATCTTATCTTAACTAAAATCAAGTATAGAGTGAAACCGTTGTCCCTGATTAGCCTGTTTAATCTGTACAGGCCAATCTGGACCAACACTTTGGCTACGTTTGCGCACAGACAAAAAGCCCTGTTTTACCTGATTGCTTACTTTTATGGACTTGATGCTTTATGGGCAAGCTTGAAATTTTCATAGAAATCTGTTGTATTTCTTGATTCTAAAAGTGTATGTACATAAATGCTTTATCAATGTCTGTTATGTTTGTAACTAGTTTACAAATATTATTTTATCTTTCAGATTTTGAAGATTGAACTAGTAAGTATCACCTCATAGTTAATCTCACCATTAGAGAATAATTAATAATAAATGTGCAAACACAGACATGTCGAAATATTGGCCCAATGTCAGTCTTTGCTTTAAAAAAATCAGCGATTTTTTGCCGTCTTTGTAAAGTACATGTAAAATGTACTTTCTCAATGGAGAAAGAATACAAAAAATCCCAATTGCAGTTTAAAAAAATCCCCCAAAATATGGAAAGTTGCAGCAATTTTGTTCCAAACGTGCATGATCTGAAAGTGAACAAAACAATACACAAATGTGCCATTGAGTACCAAGCAAATGAAAAGACCCATCATGGCCAATCTGATTATTAAACGACGCATTTTATCCCAATTAAAGTTTTTTTGGCCAGAAATTTTCCCCATTGGTGCTGTACTGGTTCATTTCCCAATTGTTCAAAAACAATCGCTGAAAAGGATGTCTTAAAAAATGCAAGATCGTCAAATACCTGATAACCACTGTAGTTGCCACAAATATTACTCAATCTCGATGAACCTCTGAATGTTTATTAGGAGAATTTCAAGGCCGTGTTCAAATCCTAGTAAAGTGTGTTCAAAATTTAGGTCACCAGGTCAAATCTTAAACACATTGCTATTTGCTAAATCAATGAATCAATCTTTGAATGAAGAAGTTTGATTTGAAAGTTTTCCTTCACTTAATCTGATTGAAATAAACCACAAGCGAAAATGATGTTGTTGAAGGGAACTAACAGAAAAAAGTTGTGTCAATTGATTAATGCGATTTGTCTGCCTTGTTTACACTGCAATATAGTTTGTATCTACATACTTTGTGCTTTATTTTTTTAATGTCAACATCAAGTTGTGTTTATTAATACAAGACACATTACTGGCATTGGCTAGTGTATTCACTTCCGGTCCATTTAGCAACTTTTTTTACCTGTCACTTCCAATATGGTTCTCCTGGACAAGTGGATTACCATTTATATTGAGCCCTTCCTGGACCACTTTAGGGCTATCATGGATTTGTTAGTTTGCTTCCTATTTTTGATCCTTGTTTTTCATAACTTAATTAATAAGCTTACATGTACATGAAAATTTAATAGTCTTAAAATATTTTTAGATGAGCAATGTTCTAGCTTTTAATTTGCATTTTCTTCTATTTCTCTACGATTGGAAAATCAGAATTGTCAACACAGTGAATATCCATGAATGGATACAAAAATGTATATGAGCCTCGTTCTTTGAAAACACAGTCCGCACAAGCTAATCAGGGACATATCTTTCCGCCTTGAGTGGATTTTTTCGTTCAGAAGAGACTTCTCAAAAATTAAATTACATGAAAGCAGAAAGTTATGTTCCCAATAATTTTGTGTGGGCCGCATAGGCTAATGTAGGACAACTCTTTACGCACATGCATTAAGCGAAGTTTTCCCAGAACGAGGCAAACTTTTCATGGTGAAGACAACACTCGCATCCTTGGCAGGAATAGAAGGTCCTCTAAGCGGCGATTCAGTTATGCAGATTGTTACCGGGGTGAAGTAAGAATCTTTTGAATCATTTGTAGCTTCTACATGATGATAATATATCTATCTGTATCTTGCAGCAGATATACCAAACTTGCATCAAATAATATTGCTTATGTTAATGGAGTACCTGCATGGGTGTTTATTTGTGGCCAGGCGGGTGAAGGTCAATGTCACATTCGCTTAAGAAGAGAAAGTGCTATTTCTTCATAACTTGAACATTGGTTGAGATAGTGTGCTCAGAAGTTTTATGTAGGTTGCTAACATGTATATCTAGATCGAATTCCATTTTGGATCAATTGGGTCAAGATCAAACTCACTGTTTATAAAAAAAGAGTTCTTTTGAGGGATTTTTTAAATGGTGTATGTTGGTAGGTTACAAGCAGCTGAAGACCTAGATGGCACAATAATATTAAGTAAGTTTAAGAATTTAAATGTTGAAAAGCTTGTTTTATTAAGCGTTTTGTTTTCCATTGAAACTAAAATTCGGATCCTGCGATAACTCAAAACGTATGTTACATGTAGCTAGATTGATGAAGTTCCTACTGTGAAAACGTAAACCAAAGAGAGGAATGATGTAATGTCTGAGGCAAAGCTCTTGTTTTTTTGAAAAATGCAATCACACATTTTCTACAACAATGCACTGGTGTCAGGGAATACTCTGCTTTCTGCAGTTTTCAAATAATATACACAACATATTTACGATAAGGAAACATCATATCATGCGTTTAACTGTCTCACAATCCTTAGCTCAAATGTAAAGGTCACACTAAGAGGTTTGTTTGGTGAATGAATTCCAACCAAGATCGGTTCTTTTTTATTTATTAGTATAATTATGAACTTTTTACACATTTGTTATTTGAGCTGTAATAATAAATTGTTTACTATGGTGATCATAAAACATTGTATTTTGACCATACATGACTTCTCAAAAGTTCTTAAGCAGCTGGTTTAGCTTTAGCTGAAAATAATTTATGTGAAATCTTTTATTTTGTCATCATAAACTTTCATTATTGCATAAACGCTATCTATAATGCCCTCTGGTGGGGTGCAGAAACTTGGCAAAATGAGGGCTTGAACGGAAGAAATCGTGCATTAACAAGGCGATTCACGTGCCGTTCAAGCCCTGTTTTGTGTTTTTCATATCCATAATCTCGTCCACACGCAGTTACTTCCCTTCTCCAGCCTTCGACGACTTTCCAATCATAAATGGGGAACTGAATAAGCACCAGTTTCCTCATGCATGCAGGGATAATGGCAATGCCTATTTCAATCCACTTTTCAACTTATACCATTTGCACTCTCTTGACAACAGCTTTATTGTATTGGCAACGTCAATGAAGTTAAGGTTATTTACTCAACACTTTCAAAAGACTATGCTGTAAATTTAAGTGATTATGTACCTTCAACGATCCTGCTGTAAATTCCAAAATAATTCCTCATTTCTTAATTAGCGCGGCTGCATTTCAACTTTGCATTAATCCACTGTTTAAACACATTTTAAATCATAAACTGCCTATCCGAAGGTAAAGCCTCGTCATTTCGGATGATGACCGAGTGAGGCATATGTAAAACACAACCTTGAACTGTATTGAAACAATCGAATTATTTTGTCGATGTCGAATGAACAAAACATTGTTTTCAATGTTATTTTAATTTATTTTGAACGGTTTTTTCGAGCGCCTGCAGATGATCATGCCCTCGAAAACGTGTATTATCCCTAAATAGTTTTCCAAAATGACGTCAATACTTAAATTCGCTGATTTTGAGAATAAAAGGAATTTTAGTTGGTCATTTTCCAATTTGCTTGTAATACTTGTACGCTATTATTCGCAGTGGGGGGGCTACTTGGGAGTCATTTGCAGGAAGTGGGCCCTGTTTATCACATGCCACTAACTTGTCTATTGTTATGAAGTTTTAGTCCCTGGCCCTTGTTATTGCATGCCAATTAACTAACACATGATTATGTTTAGCGACACAATGGGATTAAAATACCGTTAACGAGTGTTTGAAGCAACAAATCCAATTTCAAATAAGTCTTATTCAATTACAATCATGGCAAAACTTACAACAATCTCTTTATCAGAATTATAGAATTTGTTGACATTATGCGTAATAATAAGTGTGAGAAAATCATAAAGTAAAATCTGCAACATCCCTGAAAAACACCATTCAAACAATTGGTAATAAATTAATTAACAATAAGCGCTAACCCTTGCGATTATATCTAAACGAAATAAACGTTAACGACACAGCTTTACTTCATTAGCGTTTACAGGAAATGTAATGTGTCAGTTAAGTGCATAGTATAATGTACCCCCCATTTTGTAATACTAGTATCTGGAGTTATCTAGATTGCTAAACAGACACTGATTGTCCTTCATGCGTGCACTAATTCAGTTTTTTTATTTGTACATAATAAGTTGTTGCGAACTTAAATTCGTCAATTGTTCTAATGACAATATACACTGAAATTAATGCTTATTAATAATAATGGTGTCACAGTATATAGCAATTAATAATTGATTAAAACCCCTGTCAACAAGAACCGAAAATCATTAAACTGTGAAATAAACGTTTTTTTCTTTGATGTGAATTGATTTTTTTAGGATGGTTTAACCATTTTTGATAGTGACGCATGAATTATTATATTTAAATTTAATGTATTTTAAATGAATAATATATTTTAAATATATAATAAATAATGATTTATTTGGAAATCTTTGGTGGAGAGTTTTAAAATTGTGCAAGTTAGCTGTGATAAAGGAGCACATAAACAAGGGGTAACCGAAATGCTTTGATAAATGTTCTGTAATGAAAATGCACATGATTATATGACAGCGTTTGTTAATAAATCAAAAGTAAAGAGGAAAATGTATATTTTGATGTTGTCCCAAAAGTCAAATGATCCTAGGTCAAGTTCACCCTTAAAGTTAAAATATATTCAATTCAAACACAGACATTAATGCACTTGTCTCCCATGTGACTAAACTTAAATGAAAGTTGCTATCTCCACAACCATAATCTAGCTGTAATATATGTTGTAAGGCCTTAATCACGATTTACAAATACAATAATTTACTATGTGTTACTCTTTGTTACATTCCAATTCAATCTGATATCATGATCTTGATGGAAAATTATTGCAGTCAATTCTGCATTTGTAAGCCATTTCAAACCAATAAATAGTGATTTATGATTTTAATTGAGATTGCCATGATTGAACTTAAGTTTTGATAAGATCACCACTTTAACATCATAATTATTACCAGGATGTCAACCATGTCTTGAGTCGTGATCGTTGATACCAATCAAAACATGAATACATGATTGCTGAATTCTCTTTGTGTACGTGGCTGAAGAGACTTTTGATGGGCTGATAAGTGCCAATAAGTTTTCTTCAATATACACTTCCTGATCAACTTAACAAGAATAAATCTCATTAAAGCTTTTCGTTACTCTTGTTTGACAGTGAAATTAGACCATTCTAAAAGGAATTTACTATGGTAAATAAACGCTTGCTTTAAAGGTTCTAAAGTTCACAACCAAAGCTTAATTAGTGTGAATGTTTGGTAATATACGAACCATATTTGATCCTGTTTTAAACACTTGTCGACTGAACATGATCCAATGTAGGCTTATTAGGCTTCTTAGTTATAATCAAAGAAAATGACATTTTTTTACACAGAACTATATCGTCTGGAACAATAACATTGAGTTATGTCTAAGGTAAAACAAGTGTAGCGGGAGTGGAATATATAGTTAGTGTAGGCTTGGTTCAAAAGTATTGCACATACTTGATTTATTCCAGATGCATCACATGTAAAGCATGTATAGAAACTGTGCGATTAACAGTTACCAACGTGTTTTCTGCACCCAAAGGGTGTCTTTTAGTTTACTCCCAGACTGTCAGTCCTTGGCACTTTTTGGTATTAGCCCTCTGACTTAATCATGTTTCATCTAATTTTCACCAAACTTTATGAAAAAGTTAATAACAATAAAATTTATGCGAAGTTTAATAAGCAGTTAAATCCAACCAGGCACTTTATCTTCTATTTAGAAGGAGTGCTGTGTCTGAAGAAGAAGTGTATTGATAATCAAATGATAAGGGTCACCAAACATTTATAGAGAACCAATACAGAAGGGCTCAATATTCTAGATTGTGGGTAAGATTTTTGGGAGGTCCTTAAAACACTTATTTAGGCCTAAAATTGTGTTCAATACAGAAGAGATGGAAAGGCCTTGGCGCCATACTACAAGGTGTATGGAAAACGTCAATTGTGATCAGTGTGAGGGAAGGGTTATTATTTGTCGCCTAGGTGATGACAGTGACCAGGTCACTTACTACTGAGAAAATTGCCATAATAACGACCTGAGCATGCAGAGGTTTTCCATGTTTGGCAATGTTGTGCTGCTTTTATTTTGAAAATGTTTGTAAACCTGTGAACAACTATTGTTCGTGCTAAAAATGTGTAAATATTCAAGTTGTGGTGAATTTATTGTTGTTGTATTTATGAAAATATTTTCATACATAAAAAATGTATTGAGTTTTAAAAATAAAATAACCTAAGTTTACAAAGTAGTCTCAAATAGAATTTTGTTTCAACACAAACCTTTCTTATTGTTGAGTGGTTTAATAGACACAAATATTCCTGAAACAGAAGAAGATCCAAGTTTTCATTAGTTAGTTGTATATTTTTTATAATTTTTGAAGTCGAACATGTGTTCCTTTATATTTTCGAAGTTGAACATGTATTCCTTAAAGATAAAACCAGAGGTTACACGCATATTACCTAGCAATCGATTGGGTTGTTGTTTTCATGTAACAGATGCACTAATGCCCGTCTCCGAGTCCTGATGTGCAACAAAAATATTCCGGTTTAAGCTCCAACTGTGTCATATATATTAATGGATTTTAATATATTTACATGCTACAAAGGTAAACCATCATGAGGTGCCGAGTCACGTGTAACACTGGTATCCCTTTCTCAAATTTCAAGGTCAAACTTAGAGGTCAAATGTTAAATTTGGCCATACAACAGCTTAAAAAGTCATGTCTTGGTAGTAACTGTGCCACATGTTGATGGATTTTACAAAAACTTTGCACAAATGTAACACCGGTACCCCTACAATTTATCTGGACTGAAACTCTGTCGTTCATCATGAAACATAATAATAACCTTTCACAAGTTACCACAATGAGAAGGCGGCTAGGGTATGTAAGACTTATCTCCCTACCTAAAAGGTTCAAAGTTGCACTTCAAGGTAAAATACCAAATTTAACCATAAAACAGCTTGTCCTGACTGTGGCATATTCCGATTCCAGTCAGTTTATTATTTATGATTATCATTGCTGGCTGATTCATAGATGTATGCAACTGACATTTTTAAAGGCATGCTTGTTAACCGTTGTTGTTTTTTGTTGGGGGGATTATTGTGTTACCAAAATACATTGTTTCTCAAATTTAAAGTTATGCTACTAAACCCAGATTACATTACCAGGTTACTTAAGTCAAGAAAATTTTATTCAACCTTTTTAATCAATCATTCATATGTAAGCTTTTTTAGCATGTAGAGTTGTTGATACGGTCATGAACGATGACTTTGGTCTGATTTGATGTTAACAAATTTAACCAGATAAGAGGGTCCTTAATATGCTAAAATCAATATAATTATATTATTATGCGTTGTGTGTTTTTATTTTAAATAAATGGACACAAATATTCAAATCGATAACTATTGTAGTATCAATTATTGTTCGCATATTCAGGACACAACTCTTTATGAACAATCGTAATAATAAGGAAGAAAAGTGGCACTTGTGTGTTAATTGCACATGTGGCTCATTGTTTTTGTCCCTTGACTTGTATAAAGTGTAATTGCTAGTGTTTCTGCAGTATTTATCAGTGCACATACTTCTTTTTATATTTATCAAAAAAGTGTCTTTAACCAGTGGTTGCTTCGTGGTTTAAATTTAACAATTTGTTATTCTGAAGATATTAATACCCCGACAAGGTGGGGTATTTTTTAGTTACTATATCGGTCAGCCAGGCTGAATAAATTTATTTACTTATTAAATTGAACTTCAAATGTGTAATCTGCATGTTGTGGAGATGTGCAAGACCTAAAACATTTGTTGGCGATCGTTTTAATTAACACGTGGTGCATAAAAAAAATATGGTAACAAGTGAATAAAAAATAGACAATATAACAAAGTCAACACGTTTTCTTTTTATTTTATGCTTTTCGATGCTTGATTATATTTACATTTTAAACATTCGAATTTTGCGCAATAATAATATCATCGTGTCCAAATTACGACAAAATTTAACAATGAATTTATAGATATTTTTCACTGTTAGTAATCATGTTATGAACAGTGACTTACCATGTTTAAATCACTGATATTTTTCTTTAAACTAATTGAATGCATAACAAAATATGTTTTAGAAACATTGACTGAAAATCGCGATTGAAATTGTTTTGTTACCAATATATCGAATCAGTATTGTTTGCAGTGGGCAGATGAGCAGTTTCCCATATGTGCAGGCCACGGGAAGCCGTGTACCATATTGACTGTGATGCAGATTTGGCCCAACGATGGCCGAAGCTTCTTCACACGCAAACTGCATAAGAACAAACAGTGCAAGTTCTCTGAATGGGCAGAGGGCTATGATTGATATAAGCTATATTCCACTTGTGTGGTTTTTTCATTCACTTGGGCAGTTTTAAATCAATGCCTGGAAAAAAATGTTCACATTGTGGTTAGCTTGTGTTTTATTGATGTATTTTTGTTTACATTATTATGTGTTTAAATTGTTATATAGCCCTGGGTATTTTATATAATTTTGTTTTTACTTTGCGATGGATTTTTATTTTCATGATATTTAGATTAGATGTTCATTCTTCTTTATAGCATATGCATCTTTTATGGGTCATACATTGATTTTATGTTTACGTAAATATATACTTTGGTCTTCCTCATGGGGCAAAATGTATTTGACTAAAGATTTATATATTGATTATATCTTGACGTAAATTTATAATTTCGTCTTCCTCATTGTTGAAAAGTGTAATTAGAAATCGTCGTAACTGCTGTCTTTCAAAGAAAATTGCGCTAGAACTTGAAAACTTGTTTAACGAAAGCTTAATAATACACCGTAAATGTTAACCTTTCACTAAGATGTTTGTAAACTTCTACTGCAAAAAGCAAATGAGACTCTCTTATGCATAATAAATTAGTTAATTGTTTGCTGGTGTTCATTTGAAATGGCCACGAACGTCAATACGCCAACTAGGCCAAAAGCTATAGAAACAGTCTCATGATAGTATTCGGAAATTGTCAATCTCTGTCCAAGAATGTATTAAACATTAACATCGCTTCTCATGGAGTTTTAGCGATGCTGAATCTGTATCTTTTCCGAAACTTGTTGAGATGGTCTTTGTTTATGCTACTATCTTCCAAGGTGGGTGCGTTTATCCGGAAATGTCTGGAGCCGGGAGACGCCACCTTTATACGCAAACAATGAGGTCCTTAACTCTAACTACATCATTTGTTTTCCTTGATCAAATCTTACTTTGTTGTGTGCATATTGATCATAAATTTAAATTGATAATATTTGTAAACTGAACTCTGATTGTATATCCAAACTTTGTTATTTAACAACACGAGCAAATCATACATAATTTGGTTTTGTCTTCTTTAAGTCTAATTATGTATGAATTCGCAAAGTTTGTTTTACTTGATCAAATCTGACTAATGTTGTGTGCATATTGATCATAAATTTAAATTGAGTGTTTTGTAAAATGGTACATAATTGGTTTTTATCTTGATTAAACTAGTAACCATAGTTAAATTGTCGTGGTTAATGAAAACATTTCTTCGTTCAAGTCGCACTTATTATTGTGTTGTTCATGAAGATTATTTAAGTCAAGTCGATGAAGTAAAAAAAGGTTGAAGGATGTATGATATTAATTCAAATTGTGTAATAAATTTTATAATATAGTGAAAAAACATTTCATATGGTAGATTAATACATGAATGTGCATTACTTTGTAAATTATGTGTATGTACATTTATTATGAAATGAATAAAAGCATTTAAACAGGAAAAAAAGATTAGGTCGGAACATAATGTAATGTAACCTAGGCTAAAACGATCCCGTAAACCTCCATCTTCTTTCAATATATACACAAATATTATTCGAAGAGGGGGGTTGGAGGTGGACCTCATCGATAGCAGGTAAGTATTTAATAATTAAAATGAATTTTCCTTAAAGAATGTGTTTTAATGTCATAAATACCTTACCCGCTTTCTAATAGCATAAATTGCAGCTGCGGCGAGAAGGTTCGCGCATAGCTCCCTTATCCCCATCACATCAGAACCCATAGCCAGGTTTATCAGCTAATGATAGCAGAACCCATATCCAGTGTAATCAGCTAATCTTCGTTAGTATGGTATTGACTTGACTTCTCAGTTAAGAGTAAGAATGTTTATGTCGTAGAAGACACAACCGTTTGTGAAACCAGAAGGGGACCGACCAAATACAAGTTGTCCTGTTGGCACCCAAGAGAACGAAGATAAAAGGTGGTCGGATTCCTCCAGAAAGCATCATGGAGCACGTCAGAGAGAGGGTTGTGATAAAAATACGCCCAAGAAGTTGACAGAGCTCGTAATTTATGCGGTCTGCTCTTAAACAAGGGATGAATCCCTAGATGAGAGACAAGAGTAAGCCTTTCTTAGTCGAGGCTACCCAACGAGTAATAGAAGCCGAACACCCATCGCTCCCCCTCCCCCCATTTTTTAAAGGCAATAAAGAATGTCTTGCGAGAACCTTGAATGGGCTTAACTCTACTGAAGTAGAACTTCAAAGCCCTGACTGAAATTGGGGTTACAAGGCCAAAGGTCAAGGTCGCTATCACACTTAGTGTGAAAATCGTTTCCGATCAATAACTTATCAATTGGGTTCACTAGGTCGAAGTTCATTGTCACTTGCACAATAAGTGGGAAAACCGTTTCTGATCAATAACTCGTCAACCAATGGACCGATTGGCTTGATACTTTCAACGCGCATTTGCCTTTGACAGTAGATGACCCCTATTGATATTAAGATCAGTAGGTCAAAGGTCAATGTCACTGTCACAATAAGTGTGAAAATTGTTTCCGATAAATAACTCATCATCGAATTGACCGATTGGCTTGATACTTGGCTATTGAAATTGGGGTCACTAGTTCAAAACCCTGTTTGCGGGGGATGGGGGCATATGTCTCCGACCGCGGAATACTTGTTTTTAAATAATTTTGTTGGAAAGAAGAAAGCTTTAAGCATTTGCTGTGTTCGTTTGTTTTCATGTGGAGCGCCTGATTTCAAGATTATCTCAAATATTTATGTAGACGATCGCGACCATCATACGCAGACAAGTATAGCTCCGAAATATCTGGCAATTATAAGCATTATTTAGATAACCAGCAAAGTGTGAACTAACAGACTTGTTGACGGACAATTTTACAAGAAATGATGTTCTATTTAATTTAAAGAGAACTTCAAATCTTTTATCAATAATAATTTTTAATGAAATCGATATCTTTCGATAAGTATGCGCTTATTTGCTAAACAATGTGAATATTTTTCCAGATTCATTGTTATTTGCAAACTTTATTGCAACATCACATAAGGTGGACCGAACAGTGCTCAAGATTATATATTTGGTATGAAAGGACAAGGTGGTCGAAAAACCTTTCATATTGGAGTTATCTGCTCAAGTTAATAATCAAAAGATCAAGACAGTCCAGAGATCAAGACAGCCACTTTAGGTTTTCGCTATCATCTTGGTCTTTTTGATCATGGAAACATCATCATCCTTTGAAGTAAAATAAAAATAGTAATTTTAAAGTTAATTTCGAAAGCAGTTGATTTCGATGTATATTATATATTGTAACGACGGTTTATCATTAATTCCTACACACCAACTATTGAACAATATATTGTTTGTATTTAAATTAATTTATTGCTAAAGTTCCTTTGATATCAACTGTTTATGAACATGACCCGCTTATGTTCTTATCACATCCTCTAAATGAAGAATGAACGATTCCGATATATAACATTATATGTGCTTTTAAAACAGGTTAAAACTAAACTATAGCCTCAATGTGTCCTTTCTTCCGACTAAGCGTTTATTCGTACATTCACTTTTTTAAATTCTTATTTTGATGATTAATTAGTAACACTATAAAAGAAGCATGGCTGCAAGATAAAAGGCTTTTGTCCTTGTATGGCTAAATGGAAACCATAAATCCTATTTTCCAAGAACATGTTTTACACAAATAGCATTGGGTTTATACTTAGGCCAAATTTACTGAAAATATTTTAAATCCGTACGCTGAGATCGGGAGTGTACTTTCTATTAATATGAAGTTCTGTGAGGCCAACAGCACTTATATTTTTTTTTATTTTTTTTTCTTTGCCATGGCCGCAAGAGCTCTGAATTAGAGCTCCAACTTTATTGAAAATAAACAAATATATGACCACTTTGGCGGATTTGTGGTGTTTAATTTGGTTGGCCTTTCTTTGATCTTGAAAACTGGGTACTCAAACCAACATAGGAATTCACGCGACATTATTTCCAAGTAGCGACTACAAACATAATTATATTTTAAGTACTCTAGATACTTGTCTTCCTTATATGGTAGCTGGCCTGTAGTTGACTCTTATTGTTCTTTCACAAACTTCCCGGTGGCGTCTGATAGGTTAAAAGGCACATCTAGTGGCGATGCTTAGAAGACGGCTTTGATCACAACAGTCGCCCGTTTGTTCTTTTGTGATACGAAAGAACTTAATCGTGAATACAATTTAATGGTGTCAATTCGCTTTTCATTGTTTTATTTTGTTATGGAATATCGCGGGCGCCTCATATTCGCACTGTGTGTTGCCTGGATTTTCCATGTCTCCGGTATGTAGATTTAAGTTATTTTTGTTTTCGAATAAGAATATTCATGAACGACTTTTATATTTCATAAAACATGTTGTCATTTATGTATTCAGTATTTAAATGAAGTCTTTCTAAGTAACAGCAAGCACCTCAGTGTTGTTTTTAAATTGTACAACTTTACAACACTTCATAAGATTTGATGTTTTTCGAAATGGAATTTTTTCACAAAGTTGCGATTATACAAAGTTCTGTCTCTTATCCCAAAAGCTAAAATTCACTACATCAAAGAGGTTATACATGTTTGTATGCTTCGTCTTTTATGTGGATTTTTTGCCGTTTTGATCTGTCATATCATGGCGAGTTGTTTATCGTTATATTTCTAAAACATTCACCCAGCATTTGTAACAAATATTGCCAGATGTGTACATTTCCAAAAAGGAAATTTATTTCTGCGTTTAATAAGACTTTGTTCATGGAAAACGCTGCACAATGGATAAAGTTATGGCTGTTCAAAGCGATGCACACTGTTTTCGATTCATTTGTAGTTGAATACCTTGTTATATATATATATATTTGATAGTGAATTTTGTGGTTTTAAACATCGGCTATTTCAGTTTGATTGAAACAAAAGAATGGAATGTGAACAGTTTAAAACGAAGTACAGGGATGAGTCACATTAATATATTATATATTTTATACAATGAAATGATAAAACAAGTTGTTTTTTCCTTAATTTCCCAGAAAACAAATCAAAATATATAACGAATATTGCATTTTTTTTGGTTTATGATTTTCAAATGTACAAACAATTAAAGGCAAGGAGTGCAGTATTCCATGATTTTAGATATGGTGAAAATAGGTCAGAGCTGTAAAAATCTAAACGGATGATCAAATGAGATCTAAGAACGAATATGCAACGCGATAGAAACGCCAAGAACGTAAGAGGGACGTAGTACAGTTAAACAGGAGTTGCCGTGGGACACTCGCTTATTCTGCGACGAACCTACTGCTTCTTTGAGCCTCTATAATGTTTTTATAACCACCTTCCCCGTTGTTGTTCGTAGTAGTCGCAGGGCAAATACCAAGGGCGCAGAAGTGTCTTAAAAAAATTAAAGATTACCGCATGTGCTGCGCGAAATCGCAGTTTAAACGCGTTGGACGTGGTGAGAACGCAGAGTACACGCCAGGAAAACATATAGTAGGACCCCGGCTCAAGAAAAAGATAAAACACATTGTTCGACTATCGGATAAAACACTTTGATTGTGTTACATCCGAAATAATATGTTTAATCATATATATTTTAGAGTTACTCACGGTTAGGAATATAGATGTGTGTTATGAAAAACCTCTTGCTTCGCACTCGTGAAAAAACATTCATTTTTTTACAGCTTGCCGTGATGGAACCTTTGGTAAAGACTGTACACAAAATTGTTTCCACTGCGCTGACAATACAACATGTGACAAGATCAATGGCTCGTGTACACGTGGTTGTAAACCTGGCTATACGGGGTCTAAATGCGATCTAGGTAAGTGGTCCTACGATAACTAATCTTAATTTATATCCACTACTGTCCAATCAAAGAAAATCGTAAATATAACCAAACCATTTCTTTGTATTGAATCTGCATAGGACTTGAAAAACAAAGGGAATCTTGTGATCCATGAGCGAGATTTTGAGTATGCCTAATAACTCTGCATCATGAAAGAACATGTAAACTCTGCATCGTGTAAATACCTGTTAACTCTGCATCGTGAAAATACCGGTTAACTCTGCATTGAAAAAATACCTGTTAACTCTGCGTCATGAAAATACCTATGAGCTCTGCATCGTGTTAATACCTGTTAACTCTGCGTCATGTAAATAGCTGTTAACTCTGCATAGTGAAAAAAACTGTTAACTCTGCGTCATGAAAATAGCTGTTTACTCTGCGTCATGAAAATACCTGTTAACTCTGCCTCATGTAAATACATATTTCACTCTGGGTCATGAAAAAACCTGTTACCTGTGCGTCATGAAAATACGTGTTAGCTCTGCGTCATGTAAATACATGTTAACTCTGCATCGTGAAAATACCCGTTAGCTCTGCGTCATGAAAATATCTGTTAGCTCTGCGTCATGTTAATACCTGTTAACTCTGCATTATGTAAATATCTGTTAACTCTGCATCGTGAAAATACCTGTTAACTCTGCATCGTGCGTGAAAATACCTGTTAACTCTGCATCATGTATATACCGTTAAAACATAACCGCCCAGTTTAGATTCAATAGTCGAAAGCGGAACCAGAACTCAAACAAAAACAAGGTCGCCGTGGTGTAATGGATATGGTGTCCGCCTTGCGACCGGGAGGTTACGGGTTCGATCCCCACCGTGGGAGCGTTCTTTAGATCTCCCCCAAAGACACCAAGTACTGGTTCTAGGCCCAGGAAACGGACTCGAGAGCGTTTATATAAGCCTAAGGCTTTCGACGCAATCGAGCTAAAATAAATAGGTTTAAACTAAACAAAAACAATGACCGGTTTTCCAAGTTACAAATGTGCAGCTCCATTGCATTCTTTTAAAGTCTTTAAGTTCGGATTTAGATAAAAGAGATACAGCTGCAAGAACTTTTGCCCTTGGTATAACTATACATATTTGCATGGTGTCTTTCAATTTTTATAGTATCTGTTCTGGAAATGCATAACAAGGCATTTTAGGAAAAATTGAATAAACTTTAATAAAAACTTAACTATTTCAGAATGAGAATACATAATGTTATTATTTTTCTTCATTATGCGAATCAGCAACAGAGCGGACAAGCCATTAGGATGTAATTCGAATTTTTTTATAGCAAGGACTAAACTGTAAAAACTGTGGCTCTGTTCGAGCAAAAATAAAAACCAGATTCTAATTCTTCTACTAAAAATATAGCAATGCCATAGTTGGCAAGAGTCTCTGAACAGCGTTCTTCGTGAGGTAATCGTTTGAAACTTAAAAAATGAAGACTGACTTTAAAAAGTTAAGCAAAGACATATCTCGGATGGTGAATAGTAGTACCAACATTCCCATGATGTGTTAAATCCCCATGCCTCATTACTTGTGTTATTTCCGGACACGTACTGTATTTCCTAAGATGAAATATCAAAGAAATGGCGTTGGAAATTATTCGTTTATTTTCATTCATGAGTAATATTGTTAGAATTGAGGGGTAACATTCCTTTTTGGTCAGTTAATACTTACGGAAATCACGTTCTTGTTATAATGACCAATATAATGATGATGATGATGATGATGGCTATCATTAGGGTAGTCATGATAATGATACTGATGATTATGAAAATGTTGGTTGGAGCGAAATGACGATGATAATGATGATGATGGGTGTGTAGTTGGTGGTGGTAATAGTAAAGATGATGATGTTGATGATGATGATAATGATGATGATGATGATGATGGTGGTGGTAGTGGTGGTAGTGATGATGATGATGATGATGATGATGA
This sequence comes from Dreissena polymorpha, assembly GCF_020536995.1. Taxonomy (NCBI): domain Eukaryota; kingdom Metazoa; phylum Mollusca; class Bivalvia; order Myida; family Dreissenidae; genus Dreissena; species Dreissena polymorpha. Next base: position 26,189,594 of record NC_068358.1, on the reverse strand, counting down.
TGATGATGATGATGATGATGATGATGATGATGATGATGATGATGATGATGGTGATGATGATGATGATGATGATGATGATGATGATGATGATGATGATGATGATGATGATGATGATGATGATGATGATGATGATGATGATGATGATGAAAGCTATATACTGATTATATTCGCCACTAAGAAAAAAATGTCTGTCTGCAAAAAATGTTTAAAATTTAATCTATATATTTTAAAATTAAGAAATAAAAAAGTAAATACATACATGTGGAGACATAATAAAATATACAATCGTATGGCTACAACCTGGTATCATCAAGGTCCAAACGAACTACGATGTGAAATTGCGAGGAAATAGAAATGTCGCGATCATGCATCGTTGTCGAGATCGAAAGAATAATTCCACAAAACCGGTTTTCTAGTTACATAGGCGTAGACGTCAATTATTCTGATACAAGTTAATTGTATAACAATAAATAACAAACTTTAATTATTTGCTATACCAAGTGTTTTGTCCATCTATAATAAATGTGTTTTTGTTTGAATGTGTTCGCTATATAAATAATACGTTTAAGTTCAGCTTAAATTATTTCTAGATCTAACTGTTTTGTCATGTAATTGTTTTGTCGTCAGGTGAATATTATGTTTCTCGTTTTATTGTTGATGTACAATATTAACAAGTTTAAAAACAGTTTTTGTCATTAAACTTTAACACCCAGTGAACTTCCGGTAAAAACGAAAGTAGAATTCATGGAGTAATGGTTAGTAAACAAAGTTGATTTTATTGATTATTTTCCAACAGATGTTGACCGAATATCCGAATATTCGTTCGGAAGGATTACCGAATATTCGAATACCACAATTTGTATTCGTTGCAATCCCAAATATATATATATATATTATTCTTATTATAAAATGCTTAAGTATGCTTATGCTTATATATATATAATTAAAGAGAAGGAAGTGATGTATAATTTTAAATGAAAACTGTGACTCCATTATTTGTAACAAATACATGGTACACAAATTTTCAATGAAAAAAGAGTGAGTCCTTAGTTGGCAAGAGTCTCTTAACAGCGTTCTTCGCGAAATCAATCGATTGAACTTTCAAAATTAAAGACTACCCATTCGCTAGAAAAGTGGTGCATAAACTTATTTCAGTAGGTGAAAAGTAATGCATGTACTAAAATGCCCATGATGTGTGAAAGCCGCGCGCATCTGAGCAATTAGCTTGATAAATATGTCTTATTTTCGTAGTGTATTTCTTAACTTGAAATGTCAAAGAAATGGCGAGAAGAATAATCTGTTTTTTACGTTTATGTAAGAGTTATATTGTTTGAATAAATGGGTCGCATAAATGAAGATAGGAGTAAGACTTTGTTTTCATTTTGTTTTCAGTTTAAACGTACGGAAATAACGTTCATGTCGTGGTTTCCAAAATAACGGTGATGATGAATATGATGGATATCATTTTTGTTAGGATGATAATTCTGATGATGATGAAGATGTTGGTGGTAATAAGTTGACGATGATAATTATGATGGTAGCAATGTTGGTGGGGATGTGATGACGGTGATGATGTTACACCATATTATTCAGAGAGGTTCGACAATTATTTTTTAGCAATGCTATCCAACAACACCATATATACTGCTAATTAATGTTATGTTGTTTAGGTACAATCATTTATTTTAACAATTTAATATTAGATACATAAACATGTTTATCTTTTATCAATAAATAACGAACATCAGAAAACTAAACTAATTTCTTAATTGCATTGTGTATAATACACTGATAATGAAGTCTTACCGAAAGAAAAATACTTGTGTGATAAACAATATTTAAGTTATGTGTAATTATTTATAATGTCTTCATATGAGATGTCTGCACATATTTCGATAAGCGACGGTCTCTTGATTTTTCATCTGTTATATTATAATTTTATATTGTTTCAAACGTTTGATTCATGCGTTTTACAAGTTCAAATTTATAATGACTCTTGTTTTCCTCTGCCAATAAAAGATATATCGTCTAAATTCAATGCATATAATGTTTAAATAATTCATTGTTTGGATTTGTAATCCCAAGTAATTGCTAGTGACATTTCAAATGAATATGCGAGCTTGGTCTTCTATGAATAATGTAAACCGCAAATTTAACAATGTCTTGTGTTTATGGACAATAACAGAACAATTGCGAATGTTATCTATTTCATTGTTACAGAATGTACTTAGATTGTCAGCTACATTATTTATCTTGTGCATAAGTGATTTTTCCCAAATAATGTGTGTACTATTCTGCATTGGAAACATAAGATATACTTAGTATTATTAAACACAAGTTCATTTTCATACGTGTTTCCAGTCAATATTAAATCATTCTGAATTCCATTTGTTTGACTAGTACAAAAGTCTCTTTTTTGGATTAATATTTTGTCAATGTGTTTTTAATCTTTAGGGCTGATATTTTTTTCTTTATGTTAGTTGGTATTATAGGTCATTGAGTAAAATTGTACTTACTTTACTTCAATTATTGAAATTTTAAATATTATTACTTATAAGTTTAATTAATCATTGGTACAATAGAAAATTTACGTTTGTTCCGACATGCAAATCCAATGATTCTTTTGATATAATCATATTTCTCACAACACGAATTCCTCTTTCATAGATACTTTAAAAATAAATATGGCTATTGTCCATTTCAAAATTATGATAACGAGATATAGGCATGTCCAGTATGTCATAAAAAGTTATTATTAGAGGATTTTTAATGCACTTCAAAGCATCGAGCCACAAGGTCTTATTCAAAATGTTTTAAAGTCTATTTACGATTTAACAAGTAAATAACAATGTCAATCGCCTGACAGTAATCTATTGATTCATGGTATTTTCGAGTATTACAAAGAACATACATATCATATTTAATCACCTTTCTTTGACAATTACAGTAGCTTTTATTTTACTTGATCCTGCCCAAATTTGTTTCATGGTGTCTGTTCTTGGTGTTGGTTGTGAAACAAATGCATAAGTAAGTAAAGGTAGAAGCAGTGATTTGAAAATAATTACCTTTCTAAGATTCCAATAGCTTATTAATTGTTTAATACATTCGATGTTTTATATAAAATGATTCATTAAAATCTTTTATCAGTTCATTTCCAATAATATCCCAGGAACTTTAAAAGTAGTTGCTCCACTGGTCTGTTTGTATTTAGTTTAGTTGATCTGAAACTAACTTCATTAAGCCGATTCAAAATTAAGTTAGTTGTTACATAGTTTATGTTAAGTCCAGTGTATCTTGAGAATGAATGAAGCATGTTTAGCGCACAATTGCGGGATCCGTCAAGATATAAAGATGTATTATCAGCAAATTGACATACTTTATGTCGTTTCTTGTTATACCTGTTGAAGCACTTATTGTCGACAACCCCTCTTTATGCAGAAAGTATGACAGAAATCTATTTCTATGTAGGCTTACGTATTATGCATGAAGATCACTATCCGTGTTTTTTTGAATATTGGTTCAAAATTTAAACAAACAGCAACAACAAACATTATAATAGTTGTTTCTATAAACTGTAAACTCATGGTTATAAAATGCTTCTTTGAAATCGATTTTCATTAGACATCCTGGTAAATTATTATATATATCATATTTCAATATATCGTAAATTAATATAGTGTTCTCACCAATAAATCGGCCTTTAATGAAACAAGTTTGAACTTTGGAGATAAAAATATCAATTACTGCTTTAGTCTTATTGCAGTCGAACCTGATGGTAATTAATTAAACCATTTAATAATGTAAATGGTCGTTGATTTTTCAGATTGAGATTCTTGTATTTTGGAATGAAGGTTAAAATGTAATACGTTTGTGTTATGGACAATGAGTTCGTAATTAAAGCATTCTTTATTCCTCCTTCTACGCAATGACCTAATTTTTTCAAAAATATCTCAAATACTTATGTAGTTTATCAATCGGATCATGGATTTAGGTCGTGTTTTATATTTTTAGCGCTATATACTCTTCTTCAATATAACATACGGATTCTTCAACATTAAGCATTCCTTCTAAAAAATATGATTGCTGTTTATTTAAATTTGGTATCTTAAAAGTAGATAAGTCTGCCATTATATCAAAATCAATATAATTGTCATTCCTGTTGTATAATGTTTTATAGAATGACACATATTCGTTTAAACTATCATTTTGTTTGTGCAACTTAGCACCATCTTAAAAAAAAAGAATTGATTTTGCATAGTGATTTGATTCAAGCGAATACAAGTATAAAGAAGGTTTTTTGTCCATTTTTGTCCATTTAGCTTTTTACCCATTTACGTTTATTTTAAATTACATTTTCTTTTTTAATTCAATTTCAATTGATTTAATAGGTCAAGAATTCATTAGTTCAGTTAATACTTTTTGATGTATAGCAATTTTTAAGTTCAATTAGATTCATGGCTTTTGATCACTTTAGCTTCATATCATGAGAATGAAATAGTTTTCTTCTTATACCCACGAGTAATGTTTCTAGGAATAACTGATCTTTTAAAACAGAGTACACTTTATCGATGAAATCCTTTTCTAAATGGTAATACAAAGTTGTTGTTATACATATTATATCTCTAGTAATATTGTTTTTCTTGCATTTTTATTATTCTTAAAAGATGTATAATTTAGAAAGTTTAAGTTAATATCTAATGCACAACTTTACCCTCTGCATATAATATTTCGTAATTTTGATTTAAACTTATATTGTTTTAAGAGGGCTGTAAAAAAATAGGCGTATCTTAATTACTCCAGTATAGTGTGCATAAGGTCAACCTGTTTGTTATGTGAATCAATTCCAATAATAGGCAATTACGTATAGTCCCCTAAAACAATTTAATTTGATGTGAGTGGTAATCCGTTCTATTCAAAATGCAAACAGTTCTTTTATTGAACTGCCCACATGTAAAATAACATTCTCCGTTTCATTGTGAGTTTATTTTATTTTATTTTTTATATTAGGAGTTAAAATCGCGACAATGGGAACAATAAAATATGTGCTTGTTTTGCTTAAAAAAAATCAAAAACATCTCGTTTCATTTTTCACTTTTATTGAGACCCCTGCAGATGTTTTATATAAATTTTAGGTTATCACTGTACATACCAGTAAGATGAAAATTATGCTTACACATGTATATTTTTAAACAATATTTTGGTAGGCAGTTTATAACATTTCTATCTTTAAACGTATTTGTGTTTGGTGCAAATCAGCAAATCTAACAGAAACATACAATGTAACAACAACATAATTTCAAAAGGATGTTTAAGTGCAAAATGAATTGCCCTAAAGATAAGATAAGATGAGATTTGACTTTTCAGCTATTCAAGATTTCTATATAACACATTAAAAAGTAAATGTGTATTCATATTCAGTAGTTTGTCAATAGTAAATGTTAGTCATAAAGCTACTTTAGCAATTCAACCATAAATCTCTTTTGTTTTAACAGCAAAAAACGAATAGTATAACAAATTTAACAACAAAACACAAACATAAATAAACTGTGTATACCGTAGTAGCGATCAGTTGAAACAGAGGATAAATAAGTACAACTGAATTTAACTAGTAGAAACAAGCAATACTTACCAGCTGAATGTTTACTTAATGCACCGGAATGCGTGATTCTGATTATACCATACATCTTAAACATTTAAAATGTTTTCATAAACCCATAAGCCAAGCCATCTATAAATACTCATTAAATAAAAGTGATCATTTAATTATCTTCTTTCTGTCTACTCCAAATAATCATAGTCAGCATAATTAAGGCAATATTAAGGCAACAAAGAAAACAATCCTGTCAACATAAATATAGAAATGAGTTCTGTAGACTGAGACTTAGAACAAGTTATGAAAGCAAACCAATTATGTTAATATCCAAATGAGGCTTCAGCAGTTATTTTGATTATATAGATCTTTCCATTTAGAGCGAATGATCACAGAGTTTTTTATTTATGTTTTGCAAAAAAAACTAATAAGTCGTGCAACTTCCAATAATAGGCAATTACGTATAGTCACTAAAAAGAATTTAATTTGCTGTGAGTGGTAGTCCGTTCTATTCAAAATTCAAACATCTCTTTTATTGTACTGCCCACATGTAAAATAACATTATCCATCTCCATCTGAGTTTATTTTAATATTTATATTAGGAGTTAAAATGGCGACAATTGGAACAATAAATATGTGCTTGTTTTGTTTTGAATAACTCAAAAACATCTCTTTTCTTTTTTTACTTTCATTGAGACCCCTGCAGATGTTTAATATAAATTTCAAGTTATCCATGTACATACCAGTAAGATAAAAATAATGCTTACACATGTATATGCTGAAACAATATTTTCGAAGGCATTTTATAGCATTTCTATCTTTAAAATTATTCGTGTTTTGGTGCAATTCAGAAAATTTAACAGAAACATACAATGTAACAACAACATAATTTTCAAAAGGATGTTTAAGTGCAACATGAATTGCCCTAAAGATAAGACAATGAGATTTGGCTTTTCAGCTATTCAAGATTTCTATATATCACATTAAAAAGTTAACGTGTATTCATATTCAGTAGTATGTCAATAGTAAATGTAAGTCATAAAGCTACTTTAGCAATTAAACTATAAGTCTCTTTTTTTTTTAACCGCAGAAAATGAATAGTAAAACAAATTTAACAACAAAACACAAACATAAATTAACTGTGTATACCGTAGTAGCGATTAGTTGAAACAGTAGATAAATAAGTATAACTGAATTTAACTAGTAGAAACAAGCAATACTTACCAATTGAATGTTTACTTTATGCACCGGAATGCATGATTCTGGTGATAACACACATCTTAAACATTTAAAATGTTTTTATAAAACCATAAGCCAAGCCATATATAAATACTCATTCAATAAAAGTGATCATTTAATTTTCTTCTTTCTGTCTACTCCAAATAATCATAGTCAGCATGATTGAGGCAATATAAAGGCAACAAACATAACAATCCTGTCAACATATATATAGTATTAAGTTCTGTAGACTGAGACATACAACATATCATGAAAGCAAACCCATTGTGTTAATATCCAAATAAGGCTTCAGCAGTGATTTTGATTATTTAGGTCGTTCCATTCAGAGCAAATGATCACAGAGTTTTATATTTATGTTTTGCAAAAACTTATAAGTCGTGCAACGAATACATTTTAAACAACCAGTTTTCAAGAACAAAAAGAGAAACTGGCAAACCGCAAATAACTTAAGAAAAGCGTTGTTGGTTTCAAACATTCTTCTAAAGTACTTTTTATTGTACTTATTGTTTCCCATGTTTTCTATATATAGTAAATATGAAAAACATATGTATCCCACGTGTTTATGAAACATTTAAGATATTGACGAGTGCCTACAGGGCCGTTGCAAGAATGCAGCCAGGTGCGTCAACTCCATTGGTGGGTTCACATGTGCATGCGCACCGGGCTGGCAGGGAACCAACTGTGATGTCGGTGAGTTTCGTGATGCTGTCGTTTTGTTTGATATACATTGCATCAAGTGCGTTGAATCCAACGTTTTGTTAAATGCTTCTTATGAAAAACATGTTTTTCCCATGTGTTTATCTAATGTTTAAGATATTGACGAGTGCTGGCAGATCCGCTGCAAGAATAGAGCCAGCTGCGTTAACTCCCTTGGTGGGTACACATGTACGTGCGCACCGGGCTGGCAGGGAAACAACTGTGATGTCGGTGAGTTTCCTGTTGCTGTCCTTTTACTTGATAACCATTGCATCAAATGCGTTGAATCCCACGTTTTTGTTAAATGCTTCATATGAAAAACATACGTATCCCATGTATTTATCTTATGTTTAAGATGTTGACGAGTGTCTACAGAGCCGTTGCAAGAATAGAGCCAGGTGCGTCAACTCCCTCGGCGGGTACAACTGTACGTGCGCACCGGGCTGGCAGGGAACCAACTGTGATGTCGGTGAGTTTCGTGTTGCTGTCCCTTAATTTATATACATTACACCACACGCGTTAAATACCACTTGTTTGTTAAATGCTTCATATGAAAAACATATGTAACCCACATGTTTATGAAACATTTAAGATATTGACGAGTGCCGACAAGGCCGTTGCGAAAAAGGAGCCAGGTGCGTCAACTCCCTCGGTGGTTACAGCTGTACGTGCGCGCCGGGCTGGCAGGGAACCAACTGTGATGACGGTGAGTTTCTTGTTTCTGCCCTTTTATTTGTTATACATTGCATCACACGCGTTGAATTTCCACGTGTTTGTTAAATGCTTCATATGAAAACATATGTATCCCACTTGTTTATCTAATGTTTAAGATATAGACGAGTGCCTGCAAGGCCGTTGCGAAAAAGGAGCCAGGTGCGTCAACTCCCTCGGTGGTTACAGCTGTACGTGCGCGCCGGGCTGGCAGGGAACCAACTGTGATGACGGTGAGTCTCATTTTGCTCTCCTTTTATTTGAACAACACATTTTCGGGAAGGTTGCACGGTCATTGCACGCAATAGGCTAGTCGAAATGACTTGGCTCTATGATAACCTTAACGACCGTAGATTAAATATACGATTTTTAGGAAAGACTGTCATACTTTTGTCTATGAAGGATGTTTTAATGGAGGACGTAAATATTAAGTAATGTATGTCGGTGTTTGTGAATAAAAGCTAGATCTCAAAAGCGAAGGTGAATGCGAAAATTCCAATGTTTCTTCAAGGAATATACTCAGTCATTTTTTTATTGTCCGGCATGGAAAGGTCTTACATAAAGTTTGCAGAAGTGTAAAATTTTATAAGAAAGTACATAGTGTTATCCTTTACAAGAATTTCAAATCAAATACAAATGTGATAATCATTATAAAGCAACGTGTTACTATTTTCAAGGCAAATGTCACACCTTATGAATGTGAAACTGTAACTGTATGACCATAAGTAATCCAATTAAATTATTTACTATACAAAACATGTTAGCTTTTAAATGGCTTAAAAGAAGGGCAGACCTACGATACAGTCCAACATTAATCAAAAATATAAATAAACATTAACACAAACTATTCATTTAATTTCGATTCCATTCTATCTGATCTAAAGAGACATGTAAACCATACACAAAGAATACATAATATAGAGAGAATAACAGGTTACTGTTCCATCGTTTTGTAATATTCCTATGGTTGTTCCTTTTGTCGCCAACTTGATCGATGGATTAGCTCCTGTAGCTAACATGTCGTATCCAAACAGGCTGAAGATATTGTTATGAAGCCATATACTGTATTGCATGCCCTTAGGTCAAAACTGGATATGCCCAATAATCAAATGTTATCACTTGCTGTATAGAATGACCTGATGCGTCTAGGGGTAATCGTCCATCCTGTGGTAATGTAAGTTGTATAGATTCTTATTACACACAACTTGTTGAACGATATTATATTTGTGTAACACAGCCTGCAAAACTGGCTTCTACGGACAAAACTGCGCCATGGACTGTCACTGCGACACGTGCCATCACGTCACTGGATCGTGCGTAGAGTCTCTTAAATGCGACGATGGGTACACTATGGACAATGGTTTCTGTACACGTAAGCATGTATTGCGTCCATTATGTACGTTAATGTTCCAACTAAATGTACACATACTTTATTGTTACTCATTTTAGTTCAAAGATTACCAATCGCAAATATACCGTCTCTTTTGATTATTTGATTGAATTCCTGCTCAAATTGGCATCGCCTTTACGAAGCAAGCTTTAACCGCCTGGGTGGAATAACTTAAATTTTAGCGTTGGTAAGATGAAAAGGAGATTTATACGAGCATAATGTATACCTCCTGCATATGTTGAAATATATTCATATATGTTTTAATGTTTATCTTACGTACTCAAACATTAAATAGCACATCCAAGCACATTTACAGACTACTAGCATACTAAATATGCCATTTAATAGGTGACTGTAGTCTGTCCATTTGCATTGAAGTGGCATTTGATGTTGTACTTACATAATATAAACATTTAAAGATATGAATATGAACACACTGATGTCTCCGTGGAGTATTTGGTAGGGTGTAGATATCAGAGGGTGTTTTTTAATCTCTCTCTCTCTTAAGACACCAAGTATTGGTTCTATAAAGAAAACGTACTCGAGAGCGTTGCAAAAAGCTTTAGGCTTTCGAAGCAATAAAGCTAAATACATAAGTAAAAGCTTTAATAAATATACCACGTTAATATAAAAACTTCCAAAACTGTAAGATACTAAATTATAAATAAAATAATAGCTATATATGTTTTGGATCAAATTCCACATCACTTTGGAATAAATTGATCATCATCATGGCATTGGGACGACGAATAATGTTGTGCAATGTCAGGTCACTATCCGGATGGTTTTTTTCACATGTCAGGAAACGTATTAATTGTTCCGTGGATAAGATTGACATGAACTGCGATTATGCAATAAATGCGTTTGCTTTATTTATTCATTTTAACATCGTCACTTATCTAATCGCCAGTTTGATCAAATGTAGGAACACTTTATTCATATTTATTATTATGGATTGACATGTTAATCATGTGCATGCTATATTGATTTTAAAAACACTTCACATACAAAGATACACATGCACTTCTTTGAGTTTTTAAAGCTTATCGTTTTACTCCCAAACTGCAAAGATTAAATAAGATTGATCTTCTAAAGGGCAAATGTTGTGTACTTTTAAATGGATTGTTCTTTGCTTATGTTAATATATATTTGTGTTCGGGTTATAATTCGAAAGCAAAAAGAGGTATAAAAAAAAAGCTCGTGTTTTTGTGTAACTTTGCCAAATTGTTATTTGTTTACTCATCAGCAAATGTTAGGATGATGTGAAATCAATGATGTGATTACCGAGGCGCTGTTTGGGTTAAGAAAAGGCAGGTTAACTATAACTGCAGTTTTCATATTCCATTCAGTTATTTAAAAATATGTTAATACGAAAAACGATTGTATTGTTTCTTCCTTGATATGAAACTTTGCTGAGATTATGCATATTTAAAGGCAATATGGTTACAGTTATATAAGTCCAATTAAGACGTCAAATGTTGATATTTTTCGCAGTATTCATCAATCAGACAAATCGTGTGTTCGACATTTCAACACTTGCTCGGAGTATTTAGTATATAGAAGTTAGGTTTAGACAGATTCCAGATTTGATCAACTTACGTCAACCCTGGAATAAAAGAAAACTAGCATATTTATGATATTTCACTCTGTTAAAATAGATTTTGTTACACATTTCGCAGAAATAAATTAGCATTTTAACGTTACACAATTCTTTCTTTCTTTGGAGTTTGATTTCAGCTGATTATTATACCCCACCACTGCGAAGATAAATAATAATTTTCTTATACTTCATTTGGATTTAAATCTCCATAGAGGAAGTACCGTGCACAAGTGTCAAAGCTATTGCCTGCACAATTCGGGAAAAAGAGTGACAGTGATTGATGAAATTGGCTGATTAGTGCTGTGGAAATCTGTTCCCTAAGAACAGTATTAACTTAAAGAATGTATTTAATTTAAACGTAGACATGTTGTATGATAGTTGTTGTCAAAATGATATTTTGAGGCGCCTTTATAAAGATGTGAATTTCAAAAGGTTTACATGTTTGTTTCGTTGCTCGGCGTTGTTTTCAAATATGGCTTTGACTTAGATTCTTGTGATAATTATGTGCAGCGGGAACGTGACTTCCAATAGAATTACGCAAATATCCACGTGAAGGAAATGCTAACTTTTTTCAATGGTTTACAGTATTTATTGACGATTTAATTGATTTTCTCCTATAACTATTGTATGTAGTATGCAAAACCACAGTGTCAAATTAATATCAATTAACGAACTGGGAAGTAGGAAGTAGTAAGTTGTATGAAACCGTCATATCCGCTAATTACTAAATTGTTCATGTTTTATTGTCAGAACGATTCATTATAATTGGTATATGTTTCAAATAAATAGGGAAATATAATATTAAATTGAATCATAGTATATTTCCTCTCACAATTTTGAAGAAATAGTACTTCATTTTGAAACTGTCTTTCCCACAAATGAATTAATTTTAGATGACGAAGGTTAATAACAGATCGGAGGAGAGAGCTTCTGTCTATAAATAAAGCACGGCTGTGTTCAGACAAACGCTTTTACTAAATACATGCGCTTATGGTCAAATGTCGGTCGCGCTGTACTATTTGTTAAGACTTATTTACATTTGCACCTTTATAGCTTTTTCTTTACGTGGTGTTAAAATAAGTTTTTGTTTACATTTGAAATATGTCGAAATGCATATATATCCTTCATTTTTAAAGAACCTAGCAGCCATAAACAAGTAACAATACGAATGATGCGTTCAATATACCGTTTAACTTCATTTATTCATTTGACTGGTAAAGAGAAATGAAAAACATACGATTGTTTTTATTTTGTTTCAATGTTAATTAAAGTTTTCGTTAAATTTCCCTTTCCGCTACTAAATCAATTGACAGTACTGTAGTGTTATGGATAGTTTCTCTTATGAAAATTGGATCGGTGTGGGTGAGCGGATATGATCGAATTATTAACGGTTAAGATATTATTTATGATAAAACTGACTATTTGTAATGGTGATCAAGCTATTTTAGTGTATGTATAGCTTGTGAGCAATTATCGGGGATCAAATCTTTATCCTGTACTTGTTTATTTCAGACAACACTGACAATTATTTCAACGCCGATTGTATTTTAGCTTAAACATATTTATTGTGTGTGTATTGCGTAGTTTCAATATTATATCCGTTTTTCTGACTTTTTTACCTTCGGTTCATTTCCAAATGTTTTTGAAACGTGTATGCATGTTCCTTGAAGAAAGAAGGTTGCTTGTGTGCGATTGTCTGTGTCCATCAAATAAATAAGAACTGACGTAATGACCCTTTTCCATGTTTAATTTGTTTTCTATGATGATTATGATTAAATGGATGTAGACAATATTTGAAACAAAATCCATCTCTTTAACAAACAGGTCGAGTAAATTATATTTGACTTGTAAAATTGTATAATGGCACTCTCAAATGTATAATTGAATTATTTACTTTACGTAAAAATCTATAAATACCTAAGTTTTCATGTAATTTATATGGACTTGTACGGAAAATAGTTTACAAATATTTTCCTTCGAAATCATTATGTCAAGAAGTTAAAATATATTGCTATGAAACAATGTACTGTATTCCATGCCCCGTAGATCAAAACTGAATATGCCCAAAACTCAAATGTTACAACTTGCTATGTATATAACTTAGAGGGATAAGGTAAGAGGCGTCGAGGGGTAATCGTCCGTCCTGTGGACATGTAAGGTGTATAGATTCTTACACTACTATGCAAACGATAGTCCTTCTATTTGTGTAACACAGCCTGCACAACAGGCTTCTACGGACAGAGCTGCGCCATGGACTGTCACTGCGACACGTGCCATCATGTCACTGGATCGTGCGTAGGGTCTCTTCAATGCCACGATGGGTACTATTTCGACAATGGTTTCTGTACACGTAAGCATTTATTGCGTCCACTATTTACGTCTATGCTCCAACTAAGTTTACATATACTTAAATGTTACTAAAAGTACTTAATCGACTACAAATTACAAGTATACCGTCTCTTTCGCTTTTTTGATTAAACTGCTCCTAAATACACATTGGCTTTATGGAGTAAACTTTAACTGCCTGGGTGGTGTAACTTTAATGCTAGCCTTGGTAAGATGAAAAAATTATCTATGCAGGCATAATGTAGACTTCCTGCATATGTTGAATATGTTCAAATATGTTTCATTGTTTATATTACGTAGACAAACATTTAACGACACGTGCAAGCACATTTACGGACAACTAGCATTCTAAATATGCCACCTTATAGTTGATTGTAGTCTGTCCATTTGCATTTATGTGGAATTTGGTGTTTCACGTACATACAATTAACATTCAAAAGTTTTATATAAACACAGTGAGGTCGCTATGGCGTATTTTTTATGGTGTAGATCTCGGGGGGGGGGGTGTTTTTTAGATCGCTCTTGTAAGACACTTAAAACTGGTTCTATAAAGAAAACGTACGCAAGAGCGTTTCATTAAGCTTGATAGCTAATATGTCTAAATACATAAGTCCTAACTCAATTAATTATATACCCGTTTCATATAGAAACTCCCACTAATGTACGATACTAAATTATAAATAAAATTATAACTGTTTAAATTTGGGTCCCATTTCACATCACTTTGGCGTAAATTATTCATCAACATGTTAATGTGACAACGGATAAACCTGTGAAATGTTGTCGGCCACTATCCGGATGTTATTGTGCTAATGTAAAGAAACGTATTAATTTGTCCCGTAGGTAAGATTGATATGAACGGCGATTAATCCTTCAATACGTTTGCGTTAATTATTCATTTTGACATCGTCAGTTTGATGAAATGTAGGAAACACTTATAAAATTAAATAATAGGATTGACATGTTTATGATTGTGTATGCTATTAAAATATATTGTAAAAACATTTCACATACAAAGATACAGACGGATTTGTAAAAGGGACGCTATGTTTTGTTTCTTGGAGTTTTTAATCTGATTATAATAAATTAGTGTATTCCGTAAGCAAGGAGCTACCAAACGTAATCTGATGTAAGTGTATGGAAATTATTACAAGGACAATGTGAACGTCTACATATATCAGGGCGTTACACTTCATTAAATGGGGAAGTCAATCGCAACACTAATTACATTAATTAACTAACTTGAAAACTTATAGATTTAAATCAAATCTATATGCAGTTTTCTTATGAGTGTTTTTAAAAGTTTTACATACTCTTGCAAAATGTGTTGTTTCTCAATGAGTAGTGGTTTGGAAAAACTGCACATAAACTTCTGCAAAGATGATCTTGTTGTTGAAATGTTCTAAACTTGTCCAAATTAGAGGCAACTACATTAAAGCTCGTAATAGAGTCAGACAAAGCTTGTCCACATAGTCATTAGTTACAGAAAGTAAAAGTGATATGTTCATATTAGGAATGTTTATATTATGAGCAATCACTATTCGCAAATGTTATGCGCATATTTATTTATAATAGTGTTATAAGTTAAATTTTATATTAAACATTCTAACTGTGTTTGATTTATTTTATAAAATCATAATTTGTAGCTGTCATATGCTGCTATATATGTTGTTTATACATCAGCTATAAATATAACTAGGTATTTAGCCGTTTCTAATTAAAAAATACATGATTATTATTAAATTGTATTATTATGTATTCCTTCTAAATTATAGATACTATTTTATCTTATTGATTACAATGACATACGAAACGGTTCCGTATATACCTTGACACACTGTTGCTATGTGAGATAAAACGAAGTTTGTTTAAATATATTTAAACACATCTATACTAGATTGTTTAATAGATGTACAAACTTAGTACTTATTTATGTATTTGCGTTAACCTTAGAAACTGTCAAGTAAATTTGAAATAAAATTATGTTATGTTTTGAAAATAAAATTAGGTAATTGCTCAATAAATGTAAAAATCTCCATTTTTTACTGATTGTCCTTTTTTCATTTTATAGTGGAATGTTGGCCGGGCATATCTTAAAAACAATAAGAGGAATTCGTTGTATGACTATATGAATATAAATCGAACTAGCAATGTCCTCTGATTAAGCAATATGCTCGGGGTGTATCAGGCAAAACGGTTACATTTCTAGTTGTAAGTAGCTCATAAGTGCTGTTCATTTAACAGATATCAAATTTGTTTCTTACACACATTATGCACACACATAATTTACCAAGTTTTCAAACAGACATATGTTTTAATACGTCTCTTACACATGTCATTTTGGAGTGCGCTTATAACTGTTTGAATCCTAATGTTTAATGTTTAACTCTCCATGAATAATATTTTAATTATTATAAAGCAAATAGCTATTATATGTAGCTTGAAAAAACAATATCGTCAAACTGATATCATTTCTATTTTTTATGCTTTATGGTCAAAATGACAAATTATCAATAATATAATAGAATTGCTCTTTGGAAATTTGCTAGCGAGCGGTGAATTAAGTTTACCTTATAAAAAAGAGATAATCCTCCGGTAATGAATTAATCAATTAATCAATGAATGTACTAATTATAGCTAAATTGAGGCTACACTGTACTTGTTATTTAAACTTTTAATCCTGTGTTATAAATTCTTAAGTTAAAGACATTTCTATAAATAAGGTTTGGTGACAGAAGGGCTGCTCGTTACGTTTTATTACTAGTATTGTATGTGTTGTTCGTGTGTTTCGTCTCTGGCTTTGGTGCTGTGTCAGACTAATAAATATTTGGTTCCTGTTCATACATAAAGGGCAACGTGCTGCTTACCGGTTTAATTGTTGCATCTGCCGCTTGATGTTTTTCGTAGTTAATATTTGACATTTGTGGACATGAAGTTACATGTATATTCATGGTATTAAGTGCATTGAGCATCACAACACAAGTATGAATACGAACGATGCTTACAGTATATTGTTTAATATATATATCTATCATTTTTTAAGTGTATAACATTATATTTATGCATTATTTATATCAACATAAAATAAATGTATTCAGTTTATATAAAAGTTTTTCATATAGAAATAAAAAATCTTTTATTTTCTGATAGTCTTAATTTAACATGTTGATAAATTTGCTTGATAATTCATAAATCAATTTACATAACTGCATTGATATGATTATTTCAAATGACGTGAATAAGGATCGAGTATATATGGTAGAGATATTATAAATGATTAATTTATCGCCAACAAATTTTGTCTAATGGTGTCCACACAATCTGGTATTCGGGCATTCTTGATTATAGCTGATGGGGATCCGATCTTTGTCAGTTTTTGTAAAAGTTGTCAACCTTTATTTCAACGCCGATTGCCTTATAAAACAACAACAACAACGTCTTGTTGGTATGTGATGTATATTTAACAATTTGCTGATAACTCTAAATTGGTGTTCATTTGAACTTTGTCTAATTTACTTATCTCGCCAATAATAACCGACCCAAAGAAGGCGGTGATGTTCTGGAATCACAATGTTTTTCTGTCTGTCTGTCCGATCGTCCGTCTCTAGCCGCACTTTTGTCCCCTATACCTTTCAACATACATACATCAAACGTGTATGCATTTTTGTGTTTAAGAATAAAAAGTTGTTTGTGTGCGAGTTTTATTATCCTCCATTAACAATTTACAAAATTGTGCATTTTATTATTTACAATAGTTCTATAGTTATAATGAATAAATTAATATTGGATATTTACATTATTGGCAAAAATACATCTCTGAATTCACAATGTTGAAGTAATATTTGGTATGTTACTAGTACAATTCTGTGTTTAAAAGATTTTTTATGCACTGTTATTAAAATGGCTTTTCTTTTATGTTTATAAACATTTAGCCTGTAACCCTGGTTTCTACGGACAACGCTGCTCTAGGGAGTGTCACTGTGACACGTGTCATCGTGTCAATGGATCGTGCGTGATGTCACTTCAATGTCACGATGGATACAGGATGGAAAATGGTTTCTGTACAAGTAAGAATGTATTATGTTTATGGATTACCTTTGATTGCCCCATGAAGCTTGTACTTTTACTCACTGAACTCACAGAGGAACATACCATATACAAAATATGCAACAAGTTACAAAGGTAAAGTACACATTTATCCATGTATTGTTTCAGCGCACGAGCAGATAGGAGGCAGTACTACCTTTAATGTGGTTGTAGTTGTTTGTGGTTGGATTGCAGTTGTTATTACCATAATTGGAGTTACTTTTTTAAACTACTTATTGGAATGCTACTTCTACTGCTACTACAACTTCCACTACTACAACTAATACTACAACTACATATATTACTGCTACTACAACTACTTTTATCACCACCAACACCACAACAACTACTACTACTACTAGAACTACTACACCACCACCAACAACAACAACAACTACTACTACTACTACTACTACTACTACTACTACTACTACTACTACTACTACTACTTCTACTACTACTACTACTACTACTCCTACTACTACTACTACTACTACTACTACTACTACTACTATAACTACTACTACTACTACAACTACTACTACTACTACTACTACTTCTACTACTTTTACTACTACTATTCTACTACTTCTACTACAACTACTAATACTACTACTACTACTACCACTACTACTACTACTACTATTACTACTACTACTACTACTACTATTACTACTACTATTACTACTACTACTACTACTTCTACTACTATTTCTACGTGTGATAATTAACAAGCAATCTAAACTGTTTTTATCATTGCATAAATACCCATTTTAATTATTACAACTCTCATAATCTCTCTATGACGTATTGCGTATCAGAAAAATATTAAGATTATAAATGCATGTTGCAGATAAGGTATCTATCTCTCCAACAGAGAGGCCTGAGTGTCATTGTGACAGGTATTATAACGCCTTATTAGCTGTGTCTTCTGTCCTTGGAGTTGTCGTAGCGGTTGAAACAGTAGTTATTGTGGTTAACAGCACACGAAAACATCGACAGTAAGTACATCTTATAAATAAGTCTGATTAATAAGCACAAATCCATAACCAAACGCATTTATAAATATTGCAATTTCAACGTTTTCTCAGATATTTACAAAAACAAACATTTTATTTAAGAATCGTTTTTATAAAAATACCCACCATATAATTTAAATGTAACACATCTCATTTTATGAATTTTAAATATATAATTAATTATTAAACGGTATTAAAGGTATTGGTTTATTGAATACACCTTTAACAAAACTGTACTGAATTAATGAAAACTGTTGTATAATAGCTATAAATACATTTCATATAACATAATAACTCGACATACAAATATGAACATAATTAGTCCGTTAAAGCCGCGTTTCAAATATTAAATAATGATGACATAGGTCTAACAATATATAACTTATTGTAAGTATATATTTAAATATCATATAATATAAATCGTTTTACATCATGAACATATGTATACGTATGTTCAATTCTTACTGATCATCAAGCATTCTTGTTTAAAATTAGACATGGTTAACATGAACAAATTACATGTAATTGTAAATTATGTATCGTGTGCGGTCGTGATTTATTTCAATTGCAAAAAGTGACTTTCATTTCAAATCGCGTGTCGCTAAAAGCTTTCAATCGCGCATTAACTCTACATTTGTCTTGAAAATCGAGCTTACACATTTGATAGCTATACTATTGTTGATAATTCGATCGGTTATTTATACTTTTAGTAGAAAGAAAAACACATTACGTCCTTCATTAATATTCGCCATACTCATCGATATTGTTCAGTATGCATATCATATTGTCAGAGTGCGCAAATGTGTATACACGTTTATGTTCATTGTCGATAATGCACATTGTATAAATGGTATCAGGCCGTGTCGAGTATTACATTTACAAGCAATCAATGTACACAAACTTTTTTAAATTCAAACTATTTGATCCATAATATAAGTCACATTAAGGCGGATATGACATATGCGTTTGTATGTTATGTATCAAAGAACTGCTGAAGGAACTCGTTCTAACAGAGAATCGTCTTCTCACACGTACGACGACTTGACACGAAGATCAACAAACCCTGGCCACTATGACTGCCTTCAAATGTCAAATAGTGAGTATAAAACCTATTTTCTTGCACTCTATATCTACTTGTATTTAGTACTCATATTTTAATTAATATATAAATAACTTCAAAGGGATAAACATTCAAATCAAATTGGTTCCTTCGATTTAAATATATTTATTTAAATTAAATTGAAATTTTATTATATTGCTTAAGTTAAATATATAAAAATACACGAACCAAAACAACGTGAAGCGGGAAATTATATGGTAGTGTAGTATTAACATACAACAAAATACAAATTTATTGACATGCATTGTACATGTAATCCATTGATATGTGGTATATATACATGTAAGCAGAAAAGAACAACACTATAATAAAAATATAAGCAAACTGGACAGTCAGCTATATCAAGTAGGGAGAAAACATATAATATCCAAGTGGTCTTTTATTTAAGGGCATTGACCAGTTGCCAAACAATTAAGCACATTTCAAAAGCATTAGACAAAACACAAATGATGCTTTAAACACACACAACACACAACATGGGTCACCACCTCGAAATTATCAATGCAAAGCATAATATTGGGGGTTAAGTCCGGGTTTCACGGCCTTAAACATTACACTTTGCGAAAAAGAGAGAATTGATACCACGGAAAAAAGAAAATATCAGAAGGTCGAAAACTGTAGCTTTACTTGGAAACCTGAACGGTCGCCTTATTATATTACAACAACATTAACTGGTGTTGTGCTTAAACTTGTTTAAACTACTTTCTCGGCAAAACGTGACATAATTTCAAAGATTATATTAAATGCCAAGTATGCATTATTTGATATTAATAATATAAATATTAAGAATAAATACTTTTTGTTATTTCAGTTGATCAAGAGGGTCGCTCATAGAATGTACACAAATGTCGTTTCTTTGAGTTGTCATTATAAAAATACTTGCACACCTTGTCCATCCCGTTGTAAAGAATTGTATAACATTTGTGTTTTGAAATGAGTGATCAAAGTGTTTATATGTACTTAACAGTTATCAAACAGCTTTGTTATCAGATTTGTAAAGGTTTACCAAATCAAGGACAATGTGTTATAACTAACTCTCTTAAGACTTGCTAGGGCAACAGAAGACGAACATTTTGGATGAGAAAAAGCAAGAACTCAATCTTGTATGAAACATTACCACACATAGTTCTATCAGCATTCGTGCAGATGTTATTATAAAAACTAGCTTTGAGTTGCCAATGGCCAATATCATTATTATAATAGTGGTTGTTCATGCAGCCAACAATGGCACAATACTTTGAGAACACTTGATACCCATGCAGAGAATGGTAGTTGTTCAATTCGTATATCCGAAAATAGCATTGGCAATAACTATTCGATTAATATTTTACTACATATTATTGTAGTCCATATATTATTGTTATGCAATTTGATTGTTGATAGCACGGCAATATGTATTTTCATATCGATGCATGTTCAAAGAACAAGTCAATGTATGGAATTGTGTGATCAAATGGTTTGTTAAAATTCATATTCTATATCCAAAAGATTACTTCTATGTTAAGTACATTTATGACATTCTTTATCAGGTTATGCACTTGGAAATATCTATAAATAAGGTTAAGAGCAAAAATTGTCCATATAATGTCATCCAAAAGGGCGCCTTATTTTCGCCAATATAATTGTACTTTATTTATGTATGTAATGCTATTTTTTAATTAAAATAAATTTTTATTATTCATAAAAATATTTAACAAATTTGCAAAATTAACATTTTTCAAAATACTTGTGTTAACTAGATACACAAAACAATATCCCAAAGTCATACCAATCAAACAAATCAGAATAATTGTTGACCGTATTTGTATGCGTGTACTTAAAGTAATTTTAGCATTGATAATTTATCCAATGCTTGTACATATATCATAGTTCTTTTATATCAATGCGTATATTCTAGTTTCATTTTACGTAATATTGATTAGTTTAATTACCAATGCTTATGCTCGGTCAGTCTCTCGTTGTTTGTATAAACATAGTTTATGATCGTTTTTTATATATTGTATATGTTATCAAATATTGAATATTTGTATAATTCACTTAATTGTTTCTGAAAATTTTGAGCAGCTGATGAATGCATTACACACACACACACACACACACACACACACACACACACACACACACACACACACACACACACACACACACACACACACACACACACACACACACACACACACACACACACACACACACACACACACACACACACACACACACACACACACACACACACACACACACACACACACACACACACACACACACACACACACACACACACACACCACACACACACACACACACACACACACACACACACACACACACACACACACACACACACACACACACACACACACACACACACACACACACACACACACACACACACACACACACACACACACACACACACACACACACACACACACACACACACACACACACACACACACACACACACACACACACACACACACACACACACACACACACACACACACACACACACACACACACGTATTCTAAGCAGATTAATTAATGTTCTATTATTAAAATAAAAGTAATGCGTATTACTACTAGAATCAATAAATATGTCGGTAAATTAAAATCTTAGATTTGTTTATCTTTCTTTTTTCGAGGTACTAAAGGAGTAATTTGTATACGTGAGCATAGGCTATAGAGTATACGTGTGTACTCTATACACGTATCGGTAAAAGAAAACATGTGTGATGAAACAGTTGTAAATAATTGCTGAGCTAGAAACATACTGAAGTCTATTTTCCCATATTTATCCAGTCCCTTATTTAATACATAAAAACGAGGATCAATTTCGCAATATAATTAACAAGAAGTTTGCTAATAATGTCTAAATTAGCGTTGTGACTTCTTTCGTGAGTTCAGTTTGCCACGGGATTCATCATTAGAATTAACGTAAGAGTAGGTTATCAACTACGTATTATAAGTGCAGTGTAACAACCCGTTTTGCAATAAACCCGTTTTGCAATAAATTTATTGCAAAACGGGTTGGAGTGTCTTATTGGAATTTGATTTTCTTTACAACAACCCGTTTTGAAATAACCCCGTTTTGCAATAAATTTATTGCAAAACGGGTTGGAGTGTCTTATTGCAAAACGGGTTGGAGTGTCTTATTGCAATGTGAAAATTTTATTATAACCCGTTTTGCAATAAAATCATCACTCTTGTTTTAATTAATTCAAATGGATTGGAAGAGTTAAAAGGGAGTTTCAAGTGTTGTATTTAAATAAAATTGTTATAAAAAAAGACAAACTGTGAGTTTAGACTTAAAATGCATGGAAGGTGATGCATTTCGAGATTTAATACGATAAAACAACAAAGAATGTGTATCGAAAGTGATTTCAAACAATTTAGCACTGAAGTTAAGATAACGCAAAAATGCAATAATTTATGGAAAAACGCGTTGAAATGTCTTATTGCAATGTGAATTTTGTGTAACAACCCGTTTCGCAATAAAGTCATCACATATATACTAGTTGTTTCATATTGATTTGAAATGGTATAACGCAAGTTTTAAAGTCGTCTCTAACGTAAATATGATAAAACAAGGCTGAATGTTTATATGAAGTGATGTTCACCAATTTGGGAATTAAGTTAAGAATACCCAGAAGTGCATAATGTTATTGCATAACGGGTTGCAGTGTTTTATTGCAATGTGCATTTTTTATAACAACCTGTTGTGCACTAAACTCTTTTTGCATAAACTCAGTACACATGAACTTATTGATTCAAATTGATTTGAAACGCTGAAAAGAGAGATTCAAATGTGGTATATATGGAGTTTGTATACATATAATAAGAGAGAGGTGTAAGATTCGACCAAAAATTAACAGACATTGAAAGTTGTTGCATTGAAAATTGCAAATAGACACTCCAACCCGTTTTGCAATAAAATTATTGCAAATCGGGTTTATTGCAAAACGGGTTGTTATGAAAATTTCAAATTGCAATAAGACACTTTAACCCGTTTTGCAATAAAAGTATTGCATTTCTTGGTTTTCTTCAATTAAGTATTGCATCAGTTGAAATCACTTTCTACACCAATTCGGTATTGTTGTATCACATTTACTCATGAAATTGATCACTTTAACTGCCTTTTATATGTTGGTCGAATCTTACACCTCTGTCTTATTTTGAAAAAAATCCTTAAAAACAACATTTGAGACTTTCTTCGAAAAGTGTCCAATCCCTTGGAATCAATAAGGACATGTGTGATGTTTTAGTGCAAAACGAGCTTATTGCGAAACGGGCTTTTCTTTCTTTCTTTTTTACATCGCAATAAGACACTGCAAGCCGTTTTGTTTATCACTTTTACTCATGGAATTGGTCACTTTCAATGTCTGTTAATTTTTGGTCGAATCTTACACCTCTCTCTTATTATATATTGATACGAACTCAATATATACGACATTTGAATCTCCCTTTTCAGCGTTTCAAATCAATTTGAATCAATAAGTTCATGTGTAATGAGTTTATGCAAAAAGAGTTAGTGCACAACAGGTTGTTATAAAAAATGCACATTGCAATAAAACACTGCAACCCGTTTTGCAATAAAATTATGCACTTCTGGGTATTCTTCACTTAATTCCTAAATTGGTGAACATCACTTCATATAAACATTCAGCCTTGTTTTATCATATTTACGTTAGAGACGACTTTGAAACTTCCTGTATACCGTTTCAAATCAATATGAAACAATTAGTATATATGTGATGATTTTATTTCGAAACGGGTTCTTACAAAAAATTCACATTGCAATAAGACATTTCAACACGTTTTTCCATAAATTATTAAATTTTTGCTTTATCTTAACTTTAGTACTAAATTGTTTGAAATTACTTTCGATACACATTCTGTGTTGTTTTATCGTATTAAATCTCGAAATTCATCACCTTCCATGCATTTTAAGTCTTAACTCACAGTTGTTTTTTTTTTATAACAATTTTATTTAAATACAACACTTGAAACTCATTTTAAATCTTCCAATCCATTTGAATTAATTAAAACAAGAGTGATGATTTTATTGCAAAACGGGGTTATTGCAAAACGGGTTATTATAAAATTTTCACTTTTCAATAAGACACTCTAACCCGTTTTGCAATAAGACACTCCAACCCGTGTTGCAATTAATTTATTGCAAAACGGGTCTATTGCAAAACGGGTTGTTGTAAAACAATCAAATTGCAATAAGACACTCCAACCCGTTTTGCAATAAATTTATTGCAAAATGGGTTTATTGCATAACGGGTTGTTACAAACACCCCAACCCGTTTTGCAATAAAATTATTGCAAATCGGGTTTATTGCAAAACGGGTTGTTATGAAAATTTCAAATTGCAATAAAACACACTAACCCGTTATGCAATAAAATTATTGCATGGCTCGGTTTTCTTCAATTAAGTATTGCATCGGTTGAAATCACTTTCTACACCAATTCGGTGTTGTTGTATTACATTTACTCATGAAGTTGATCACTTTGACTGCCTTTTATTTGTTGGTGGAATCTTACACCTCTGTTTTATTTTGAAAAAAAAAATCCTTTTAAACAACATTTGAGACTTTCTTCGAAAAGTGTCCAATCACTTGGAATCAACTAGTACATGTGTGATGTATTAGTCCAAAACGAGCTTATTGCGAAACGGGCTTTTATTTCTTTTTTTACATCGCAATAAGACACTGCAATCCTTTTTGTTTATCACATTTACTCATGGAATTGGTCACTTTTAATGTCTGTTAAATTTTGGTCGAATCTTACACCTCTCTATTTTTATATGTATACAAACTCCATATATAAGACATTTGAATCTTCATTTTTTAGCGTTTCAAATCGATTTGAATCCATTAGTTCATGTGTAATGAGTTTATGCAAAAAGAGTTTAGTGCACAACAGGTTGTTATAAAAAATGCACATTGCAATAAAACACTGCAACCCGTTTTGCAATAAAATTATGCACTTCTGGGTATTCTTCACTTAATTCCCAAATTGGTGAACATCACTTCATATAAACATTCAGCCTTGTTTTATCATATTTACGTTAGAGACGACTTTAAAACTTGCGTTATACCGTTTCAAATCAATATGAAACAATTAGTATGTATGTGATGATTGTATTGCGAAACGGATTGTTACACAAAATTCACATTGCAATAAGACATTTCAACGCGTTTTTCCATAAATTATTGCATTTTTGCGTTATCTTAACTTAAGTACTAAAGTGTTTGAAATCACTTTCGATACACATTCTGTGTTGTTTTATCGTATTAAATCTCGAAATTCATCACCTTCAATGCATTTTAAGTCTTAACTCACAGTTGTGTCTTTTTTATAACAATTTTTTTTAAATACAACACTTGAAACTCCCTTTTAACTCTTCCAATCCATTTGAATTAATTAAAACAAGATTGATGATTTTATTGCACGGGTTTATTGCAAAACGGGTTATTAAAAAAAAATTCCCATTGCAATAAGACACTCTAACCCGTTTTGCAATAAGACACTCCAACCCGTTTTGCAATAAATTTATTGCAAAACGGGTTTATTGCAAAACAGGTTGTTGTAAAAAAATCAAATTCCAATAAGACACTCCAACCCGTTTTGCAATAAAATTATTGCAAAACGGGTTGTTACAGTGCAGTGATTTTAGAGAAGATGGGTTATTATGTGCTTGCTAAATACATCTACTTAAAACATTTCAACCTTTGCTTGACGATTTTTGAATCACGTTTATGATTTGAACAAACTCTGTAAATGATCATTACACAATGGTTAGTATAAAGTACTTTACCTCCGCCCATTACAGGTTCAGAGAAAACAGAAGAACTGATTTTGACTATAACGTCATAAAAAAAATGAAACCCTCGTTTAACGTAAAGTGTATGTATTGTGTAGTTTTGTATTATGTAGTCGGATATATTTTTTATTTGTGTCATTTTTTCATAAACGTGTATGCATATCAAGTGTCATTAGTAAAAACAATTGTGTTATACTAATTTAAATCAGAGAATTTGTTTTATTTTGAAGTATTTTAACTAAATAGGCCCTCCATTTGTTCTTCACTGTATAGTATGCAGTTTTCTGATGTGAATATAAGTATATGATAAAACTGTCTACCAACAGCTTCTCAATCACATGTTACTCGTGGTTCGTGATGTACGCTTAATGTGACATCACACAGTTTAAATGATTCTGTGACACACACACACGCGTGCGCACGCAGACGCACGTACGCACACATGGAAGTGCCATCCAGTTGAGTTCTGCACATCATGATATGCCAACGATGAAGTAAATCACGTGATTAGCTGGATAAAATGTGCCGAAGCATTTGTTTTGAAGGCTCGCCATAGCGAACAAATATACTTCGGACCATTAAAAACCCCAGAGGTAACGTGCGTGAAAAAGACCATTAAATCAATGATGATAAGATGACTATATAAGTGAATAATTGGTGATGTTGGAAAAGCGAACGTTGTTTGTTCAAACGGGGAAGTAGAGCGGCACATTTTAATTGACAATATATGAAATATAAAGCATTTTCCTTAGCAATAAGGAAATCAATTTACAAAATCTCTCAAATATCAAGGCAACAGTTTGCTTGCAAAAGTATGCATGTTGTTTAAAACGTGGTCCTGATCATCTACAGCCTTCGACGAGCCTGGGACTTTTAAATGTGTGATTAGTTTTGTAAGAATAAACAGTATCGCATGATCACTGAAAGTTGTAGGCCAAGTTCTCGTCTCCCAACATAACATAATACGGTTCTAGAATGAATCAATCAATCACATCAAATTACTTTGCTAATTTTGTTTCAAATTCGACGAAAATAACATTAGCAGACACTA
This sequence comes from Dreissena polymorpha, assembly GCF_020536995.1. Classification (NCBI taxonomy): domain Eukaryota; kingdom Metazoa; phylum Mollusca; class Bivalvia; order Myida; family Dreissenidae; genus Dreissena; species Dreissena polymorpha. The sequence goes on along the minus strand of NC_068358.1, from coordinate 26,161,914 downwards.
TAACGACCAAATTGTCATATAATGTTCGATATTATTTACAGCTATGCATTCATAATGAAATTCATATTTTATACTCGATTAACCATCTCCCGTCAACGTGGGGTTTCTTATAATTACAAATATTAAAATGGCCTTAAACTTAAAACAATGAAATCCGTGTTGTTTAAGATGTTTCATATTGCTTACTTTAAAATATTGTTTCATAAATAACCAGATTGATTATAAGAACCGCACCATGTACATATGGATCTTATGGCATATCGACCAGACTGGCCCGGCGATACCATTTACCCTAATTGGACCACGAAACATTACGTTATTTTATAGAGGAAAAGGTTGCACCTGTCTAACCCTTGGGGCTAACCTGGCGGCGCATATTGTAGACGACAACATTTGCATGAGGCTGCTCAATTTAGACTGTGAGTGAATTTCTAGGTATACTCATTACAAATATTTCGCAAACATAATTGCAACGTACATTAAAATGGACTATGGTTCGAAGTTAAAATCAAGATTTCAACAAATAAATTCATTATTCTGTATTAACTATTTAATCACATAATTTAATAATTATGGCTGTCAGAATGAGTTTCCGGGCGTCTTCGATGTTAATCCATTAACCGATTGTTGCCGATTAATAGCGGTGGATTCCTAAGTAGGAAAAGTAAATACATATATCCAAACACTTAGTATAGCACCAGTCATACCTTGTTCAAAAATCGTAATTCTCTTTACGAGTCAACGGAAATGTATGGAGAGATCAACTGGTGAAGAATGGTAATCGCTTTTCCATATCCCCAACAATTACACATTATTATTAATTCAATATAAGTGATACAAATGCATCTGGTTAGCGCATATTGACAAGGGAGACTTGTGAGAAGAAGAATCGTTACTTTTAGAGAACACTTTATCTTGTTTCTTATCTGCAATGAAGATATCGCCGTAATTATTGTCAGTCCTACTACCAAGGTTGTTATTTTTATTGTCGAAAAATAACCAGAGTTCATTCTGGAGTAAGAAATATAAAAAACGGATTATGTCAATAATGTTCATCTTGATTTCGATTATTCACACATATACTAAGAAAATTAAGATTGCGATATAAGTTACTGCAAACTTGATCATACATTTAAAATATTTAGATGCAGCAAAAGAGTTGGGATGAAAATACGTTTGATTCACTTCTCAGATATTTAAAAAAAAACTGCAAATAGCACAGGGCCATAACAGAATACGGTTCGCATGTAACTTACATAAGGGAAACGTATCACGTTTATTCAAACAGCTAATGCACAACGAGTCACAAACCATAGCGTGCTTTTCTCCGAAAAATAGATTATAACATTCGTTAAATGTTATTAAATACCGTAAGTGCATATGTCATATTTATCATTTGCAATACTATATATTATTTTTATCGTTTAAAAAGTTAATGAAATGTCAACAGTATTTTTGGTTCGTCAATTATCTAAATATTAACACAATAGTTTTGCGTTAAAGAGGTACAACAAATGGAAAACTTAAATCACGTTTACAAATACGTAGATGACACGCAGATACAACACACACATGCATTTATTTAAATAACCTACCCATATGTGGGAATAGGTTAAAACGCTCGCATAAAGCTGTTTAAAGTTTATATTCTTGGAATAGGCAAGACAGTATCAGCGCTCCTTGAGTAAACATCGTGATATCATAACTGTACTTTGACAAATCCGGCTAATACCAAAAACAATTTAGGTTTCAACCGTGAAATCCTGTAATTTATCAACTACAAATCAGTGTTTCTTTGAGAGCCATTTCTCCGTGGCCGATGTAATGATGCGAATTTGATATTTGTTTTAAAATACTAGCAATGCTGCTATAAAACTCTAAACTCTAAATGTAAAAGTATTCTCTGCATTTAGAAAATCATATCAAATCGATGTTTCTTTTTGTGTGTTTAAACCACGTGAGATTTGAATTTTGAATTAAATGTCTTAATTATGTTGAGAGCATTAGCAGTCGTTGTTACTGTTTAATTGCTTTAAGTACGCGAACAGAGACAACATAACACAGCAATTTAATTAGCATTCTTATAAATAAGTCCTTCATTTTTTTAAATCTCAAAAACAGTCAAATTTGGTATTTATGGTGCTACTCCGCTTTGTACCATAGAAGCTTGTTTTAATTTCACCACGTAGCGCAACTTATAGAAATTCGACAGGATGAACCGCCACTGTTAAATTTTTCTACGATGATGGAAATCAAAGAGTAGTTAATATTCATTTGTTTTTGTTATTGCATTACATTGACTAATATGTTACACAAAACACAAAATAAAGTATATATTATTTTTACAAATTATATGCATTTAATCTTAAAAGCATCACAACGAAGAAAAGAATATATAAAAATACAAAGTGTATCTCTTGTTACGTTATGTCAACTAGCACAATACATAAACGGTAGATACATATACCAGCAGTTGCAATTAGATCAAAGTTTAGTCATAGATTCAGTATCCAAACACGAAAAGGTAGATCCTCTTGTCGTAACAATTCCATTTTCAACCGATAACTAAGTTACGAAAAGCTTAAATATATTTAGTTCATACTCCATGTGTTTTTTTGACATGTTAGATTCTAAATAAATTAAAGGTTCGCTTTATTTTTGTTTGTCCTTAAGTAAACAACGTTTTTTTATTGTTTTTGTTTAGATGTATCTATACAAGCAATATAGCTTTAACGCATAAGAATTATCGTTAGTCACATGCAAGTTACAAAACTGAAAATGTATATTTTGCTTACATGGTAGAATAATAGTATTACCTCCTCAGACACAACATTCTGAATTTCTTCTGAGAAACAATATAATGCTTTATGTAAGATAACTTAAATAAACACAATTTAAGATGAGAAGGCGAACATTTAATTATAAAAAACTAAAATCATGCATTGATATAAAGATGCATTTCAATCGATGGAGCTACTGTCCTATAACTATGGACTTCTATTTAGGTTCTTCCAACATGACCTGCGCCTTGAAAATACAAGGGGAATTACATTTTCTCAACTTCAAGGGGAGATGATTCTGAACTTATTCTTACGTTGCTCATTTACGATAGGGGTTGAGTACTCATTGATATGAAAACACTGTAAAAGTTTGAAAAAAAATGAATGAAAACTGTATATTGCATAAAGAGGCTGCATTTCACAATACTTTGAATTCAGTAAAATATCATAATACATTTATTGCTCCGATATTCATCATTTTCAATAGGGTTCGAGTAATACTGATATAAAAACACTTAACAAGTTTGGAAAGATTCAGACGAAGGTTGTGAAATCTTTTAAACAAGTGGAAATTGTTTATTTTGTCAAATTTAATAGAAAAAAAATCTGGACTTATTGTCCCGATGTTTCTCATTTTAAATGAGGTAAACATGCTCATTGATATGAAGACACTGTAAGTTTGGAAAGAATCTGATGAAAAATGTTGACATAATCACCTAACCAAGCAGTTTTTCACTTTTATTATTAAATTCAAAGAGACATAATTCTGGACTTATGGTCCGATATTGCTCTTATAGAGTTTGGGTTGGGTCCTCATTGATAAAAAAAAACCTGTGCAAGTTTGGGAACAATCGGATGAAAATTTTGGACTTCGAACAACGTTTTCAAAATTTCTCAAATTCTAAGGAAGATAACTATGGACGTAATGGTCGGATAATGCTAAAGGGCCCATACCACCTGGATAGTAATACGTGTCGCGCTTCGCTCTCTATATATGGTTCTTAAAAAAAAAACTCCGAGGAGTGCTTGACTCTAGAGAAACGGATTGCTGGGACACAGCTCCTCCTTGATAAGCGGCTGCTTCCTTTATCGCAACTCATTGTTACAATCAATAATACGTGTTCTGCTTTGCGCTCTATATGTGGTAGGGATAGTACTTAGGGCCTATGATAGACAACCATAAAAATACATGGATAATAGATGTGTTGTTTGCATTTATTTGTTAATATAAAAACACGTGTATTTTTTATAAGATATTTAAGTGATGTATGAAAATTTAATTAACGTTGTCACCACGCGGCATCCATTAATTTTAATAAAAATGTCCAATTGTAGTAAAACAAATTTTTCTAAATAAAATTCATTTTAATTATTAAATACTTACCTGCTATCCCTAGCTATACCTTTTCAAGGTGGGTTAGCTACTCCAGAAATCTTCAAGTGCCGGAGTTCGGCAACCTCTCCTACTGAAAACAGATCAGGTTAAACATAGTATAATGTAACCTAACCGGAAATCAAGAACCGTAACTTATCTTCCTTTTCAAATTAATTATGAAAATATAAAACGATGAGCGGGGTTGGGAGGTGGGACTTACCGATAGCAGGTAAGTATTTAATAATTAAAATGAATTTTATTTAGAAAAAATTGTTTTAATATCATAAATACATACCTGCTTTCCCTAGCTAATTTTGTAGCTGTGGCGGGAGGTTCTCGTTATATTTTCCCTTCACAGCAAAAACCGATAATCAGGTTTTTCAGCCAGAGATAGTCGAAATGTGTCCTCCTACAATCTTCGTTAGTACAGTATTGTACTTAGTTTCTGGATAGCACCAGTGCATTACGCCATGGAAGAAACTACTGTTTGAGCAACCACAAGAGGACCCAACATATATTAATTGTCCTGTTGACACTCAAGAGAACGAAGATAGAATGAGGAAAAGGTGGTCGGATTCCTCCAGAAAGCAGCTTGAAGCACTTCAGAAAGTGGAACATTATTAATATACGCCCACGAAGCCGAAAGAGCTCTTTATTCATGCGGTCTAATCTTAAACAGGGATAAATCCCTAGATGACAGAGAAGAGGAAGCCTTCCTTATGGTCGAGGCTACCCATCGAGAAATAGAAGCCTTAGACACCCCCCCCCCTCTTTTAACGGAATTAAAAGTCTCTTACGAGAACCTCGAATAGACTTTACTCTTTTAAGATAGAATTTTAACGCCCTGACCAGGCAAAGAAGTCTATCATCATCTTCATTTCCACAAGTATTAGAAAGACTTGGAACTTTGAAGGGTTTAGAAGCCATAGAGGGGAGTTGATTCTTAGCAAGGAATCCTGGCTGACATAACAACGTTACAGATCCATCTGAGGAATCAAAACGAAGATGACCATCCTCGATAGAAGGGGCATGAATTTCACTTCTCCTTTTGGCTGAAGCCATAGTAAGAAGGAAAACTGTCTTCCAAGTTAGGAACTGTAAAGAAGCTTGATCTAGAGGTTCGTATGGAGCCTTAGTAAGAGAATCAAGAAAACAGGCCAAATCCCATTTAGGTGCAAGTGTACGAGAAACAGGACGTTTTAGTTCCATAGCTCGAATAAGTTCCGAAATTTCTGGATCAGCACATACTTGTGATGACTTAGTAAAAGCCAAAGTATGCGAAATCATAGATCTGTATCCTTTGATGGAGCTAAGAGAAAGTTTCTTATCATCAAAAAGATAGCTGAGAAAATCTGCTACACGTCTAGCAGAGGGATTGAGGGGATCAATCTTCCCTCGAAAACACCAATTAGAGAAGAGTTTCCAGCGAGCATCATAGACTGCTCTGGTGGACTTCCTCCTTGCCGAAGCAACGAGGGTTGAAGCCCTGACAGAAAATCGTTTCTTCTGCAGAGATTGCCTGATAATGGCCAAACGTGTAAGTGAAACATTGCTGGATCCGCATGTAGTCTGACCTGTAAGGGAGTTTCCTGGGATAATCGTACAGGAGACTGGGAAGATCGTTGAACCAAGCTCTTCTGGGCCACCAAGGAGCAATCAGGAGTATGCGACACGCACTCACCCTGATTTTCGCCAATATTTGGGGAATCAGAATGGGTGGGGGATAGGCGTAGGCGTCTAGTTGGTCCCAATCGAACGAAAGCGCATCTACTGCCCACGCTGCTGGATCGTACTGTGGACTGACATACAGTGGAAGCCTGTGGTTGTGTCTGGTCGCAAATAGATCGACCAGAGGATAACCGAAAATGTGAAAGATCTGATTGGTCACTTCTTGATGAAGTGTCCACTCTGATAGTAGTAACTGGTGTTTGCGAGACAATCCATCCGCCAGGGCGTTGAGGCGACCTTGAATATATTTGGCCTGAAGAGAAATATTGAGCGTCTTGCAGAGAACCAGTTATTCTTTGGTTTCCAGATACAGAGAGTGAGAATGTGTTCCCCCCTGTGCCTGGATGTAAGTCACAACTGACGTGTTGTCTGTTGACACCATCACACACGAGTCTCGAAGAGGTGACTGGAAATGAGATACTGCTAGAAAAACTGCTCGCATTTCTAGATTGTTGATATGTAGCTGTGACTCCTGATGAGACTACGACCCTGAAATTATCAGACTGAGTGGTTCCAGATGAGCACCCCACCCTTCCTCGCTCGCATCCGTAATTTGGAATAAAGAAGGTTGCGGAGGAAGAAGGGGTACTCCTGCCAAGAGATTGTCCTCGTCTATTCAACACTGAAAATGGGGTACTATATCTGGACAAATTGGAATCTTTGTAAACAGATTGTCCGGAGACCATTTCCAACACGCTGATATGTAATGCTGAAGAGGACGAAGGAACAGACGTCCCAACTGCACAAAGTCTGCTACTGAGCTCAGGATACCGTTGAGAGAGAGGAATTCTTGAGCTGTTATATGAGATTGGGACAAAATCCATTTGACTTTCAGCAAAAGGTCTGATATACGTTGACGTGAAACTCTGACCCGATTGACGTGAGTCAAAAAATTCATTCCCACAAAAGTGAAATCTTGAGAAGGAATGAGATCTGACTTGTCCGCATTTAGAAGGAGTCCTAACGATAGGAGTTCCTTCCAAGAGAATTCTAGGTGATGAAGAAGCAATTGACGATCGAGCTGGTGTAACAGCCAGTGGTCGAAATATTGGAGAAGAAGGATACCCTGCACCCGGACGTGTGCTCCGACCGCAGCCATTAGCTTGGTAAAGACTAGTGGAGCCGTTGCCAACCCAAATGGCATCTCTCGGAACTGGTATACCTGGCCTCCTTGAAAGGCGAATCGCAGGTACTTCCGGTAGTTGGAATGTATAGGAACATGGAAGTATGCATCTTCCAAGTCCAAGGACACCCCCCCCAGTGCTGAGGTTTGTTGGAGTCCCGTATGAAGGACGGAGTCTCCATTTTGAAAGTTGGTTTGAGTAGATACATGTTGAAGGCTTTTAAGTCTATTACTGGTCTCCAGGAACCATTTTTCTTTTGAACAAGAAAAAGACGACTGTAAAATCCTGGAGAATATGGATCTTGTACCATTTCTACCGCCTGTTTTTCCAGAAGATAAAGAATGGACTCTGGAATATGAGGATGCGGAGATACCAGTTCTATGGGGACGCGTGAAAGAGGAGGTCTGTTCTCGAATTGAAAAGTCAGGCCTTTTGCAACAAGAGAATGAACCCAAGCGTCCGAAGTTATTTGAAGCCAACGATTTGAAAAATGTAGAAATCTGGCTAATACTGGTATTTCCAGCATCGGCGGAGATGGTGGTAGAAAGGGTTGTTTCCTATGGCTGATAAGAAAGAGGCCCGCCCCTGCCGACAGGAGGTTTGGAATTCCTCTTATCTAGCTTAGGTTTGTTCTTTTAAGCAGGGTTCCTAACCGAGGACCTCTGAGAAAAAGATGGTCTGTCACTTGGAGTAGATCTATTAGAACCTGACCGAGGATTCCAGGAAGGTTTCTTATAGAAAAGATTAGTCCTCTTATCCTTCTTAACTACTGGACCTGCCGGTGGTCTAGAAGCCGGTCGCTTAAAGACCCCTAGGCGTTGTCCAGAGTTATTTCTTGCAAGAGAAGCATAAAGGTGATCATCTTTATCAGCTGTGAGGGCTTCTTGTATCTTTCCACCGAAAAGAAATCCTGATGAGAGAGGTACTGCCCTGAGCGATATCATACCTGGCTCTAATAGAAAATCTTTAGGTAAAGACGAAAGGATAAGATCTCTACGAATCCTTAACATCTCCGACATTGAAGAAGCAGCATTATGTGAAAGGTTCAATGTCGTTCGGGATAAATGTATCAATAAATCCCGAAGTTCATCCGGAACCGAATCTGACCAATCACAAACAAGGCGCAAGATAGTTGCTAGTGTTAAGTCTATTTGGTTAGATAGACCTAACGCTCTTCTCTCTCTTCCTTCCCATTGTTCTAAGATGGAATAAGGAACCGAAACCGATGTTTAAGAACTAGGTATGAAAAGCAACAGTTTATTCATGTCAGGATCCTGAATAGGTAATTTAGAGAAATCTAAACCAGAAAACGGATCAGGTACTGGAGGCTTATAGCTTAGAGTACATTCCTGAGTTTTTGATTCGGAGAAATCTTTAGGTACTCTCCATATCTCTCCTCGTTTAGGACTCGTTTTATTGATTGATTCCAACGACTGAAACACCAATCGGAAGACGTGTATCAAGGCGGGAACTCGCCTTAGTAACCCTGTTAGGATCAAATGTACGAACCAACTGCTCAGTGACCGAGATGGTCGAATTGGCAGACACCTCCACAGGTCGTGAACAATACTCTTCACCATGAGTCTGGAACATGAGCTCGTACATCTGATGAATGGGTGCTAAATACTGATCAGTATCATTATCTGCATCCGATTCATGCTCACTGTCAACAACGCCAGAGGTGTGCAAAGAATCCATTGAAACCGTGGTAGAAATGATAGGAGGATTATCTTGCACCAATTGATGATTCTCCGGTAACGAAGAATGACTATCCTCAAAGTCAACACACTGATAATTTAAACCGGAAATAGACGGTGAATTATCAGAAGTGATAGGTACATAATTTCCAAAGGAATCTTGAACCCATGTGTCACGCATATACGGAGTAGCAGCCGGGGGTTTCCGACTAGAAATAGTAGTAGATACCCTCGGTGCAGACAAAACAGCCGTTATGGTGAGATGAACACCAGAATTGAAGGGCTGTGAAATCGGATCAGTCACTACAACATGTGTTGAAATCACACTGCAAACTGGTGCATAGGGTATGGAGACATTACAATCAGAAAAAGGATAGTAATGTGACCGGTCATGAAAGTCGGAACGACAATGCTTCCGTGAAACTTGTCTACGACCTTAATTCTTGTGATGCCGAGATCAAGAACGGCTACGACGCCGAGAGCTAGAACGGCTACGACGGGAATAACGTCTCCTCGAGTATCTTTTCCGTTATGATCGAGATGATCGATCATGATCATAACGATGATGGGAATGAGGACTGCTCGATGAATAAGAGCGTGTCCGACGTCTACCTCTATAATCGGAACTAGTCGACGACAAATGTGCATTCGACGATGAAGAAGTGGAATAATCCGATGAAGAAGAACGTCTGTTTCTGATCGTTGACCGGCGACTCGCAACTGTTGACCGGTTAATGATCGGTGCATGTTGACCGGTGTCCGGTGACCGGTTTGTAGTATTGACCGGTGACCGGTGACCGGTAGTACTGACCATTGACCGGTGACCGGACCGCTCATCAGTATCAGATGACCGGTGACCGGTGGGTCGGACCGGTCATCAGTTACAGATGATCGATGACCGGTGCACGGTGGGTCAGACCGGTCATCAATAATAGATGACCGGTGACCGGTGGTTCGGACCGGTGACCGGACCGGTCTCCGTTGACCGGTGACCGGTCTCCGTTGACCGGTGACCGGTGGGTCGGACCGGTGACCGGACCGGTCTCCGTTGACCGGTGACCTGTGGTTCTGACCGGTGACCGGTGGTTCTGACCGGTGACCGGTGACCGGACGGGTCTACGGTGACCGGTGGGTCGGACCGGTGACCGGTGACCGGACCGGTCTCCGTTGACCGGTGACCGGTGCCTTGGACCGGTGACCGGTGTCCGGACCGGTCCCCGATAACCGGTGACCGGTCGTTGCCCGGACCGGTCCCCGGTTACCGGTCCGGTACCCGGTGACGTACCGGTCATGACATGACCAGCGTTGTCAACGGATAATGACCGTATGGCGGGTGCCAATTGGTCTGGCATTGGTCGATGTCCTTGACCAATGCCATCAGGCAAAGACCGGCTGACGGTTGTCGCCATAAGGTCTGATGTTGATCGACTTTCCGATGGTAAAGTACGATCGCCATCTTGCCTGATACCCGGTGACTGATGCTGCAATTTATCATCTGACGTCTGTAAAGTCACCGGGTAAAAACCATCTGTTGATTGTTCATCTGGTCGTTTCCTGCTCAAAAACGTTCTGCGACGTATTGCTTTCTGCCAAATGTCGTCGTCCCATGAACTACAAATAGAACATGTATGGTCAACTGTACACAAAGTGCATGATAAACAAGTGTCGTGGTTATCCTACGACGCTTTTAAATGACCACAAACGGCACGTAATTAAAAAACTCATTCTAATTTCTTAATTAGAAAATAGAAAAGAATTTACGCAAGAAACAATATTTATTGACAATTATGATGAATAAAACCGTTAAATACGGTATATAAACTGTACAAAATATAGTCAATACTTTTTGACTAACGCACGAAAAGCTCGTGCACAAGTGCACGAGCCCGTAGAAAAACCCGGCAAAATCTGAAAATAACAATATTTACAACGAAATTTAAAGAGAAAATATTTCTGAATATAGCAGAAATGACAAATTATGTAATTTATCCAATCGGAAACCCAAAACACCACGCAGAAATGAAATAAAAACACCAAATTCCACAGGAGCAGAAAAACGGCGGTCTGTCTTGGGGTTCTCCAGAAAAGGAAGATGAGTTACGGTTCTTGATTTCCGGTTAGGTTACATTATACTATGTTTAACCTGATCTGTTTTCAGTAGGAGAGGTGGCCGAAATCCGGCACTTGAAGATTTCTGGAGTAGCTAACCCACCTTGAAAAGGTATAGCTAGGGATAATAGGGTTTGTATTTATGATATTTAAATAGATTTTAAAATACATAAAATAAAGCTTTATTATATTTATTAACCTGACTGAAAAAATTGTCAGCCGTCGAACTGTTCCGTTCGTGCCGGAACCCGGGATTGAACCGGGGGCCTTTAGATGATTGTTGCGTAAACTACTTCAGTCTAACGCTCTCCCAACTGAGGTATTCCGGCTGACATCATTTATGTACTGCTATTTGGTGAAGTTGTGTATAGCGATCGTTAGTATATGTCTATTTATAAACTAATACATTGTACGTTTTCGTACCAATACGCCTTCCAATAAACTTGCTTGCGCGATAGGTCGTCAAATATCGTACTACATTGATTCTCCACTAAATAAGCAAATTAGAAAAACTACAAAATAAAGATATTTTGATTATGTTTTGTTTTTATACAAAACCAGAAAGTTTCGCGTATTTGCCCAGTCCCTGTGATCTTTCCCCTGTGATCAGTTGTGGATCAGTTATTATTTTAAACAATTAGCTTTGCATTATTGGAAATAAATGTTGTAATTAATGTAATAGGCACAAATGCAGTACTTATCTACACTAATTTACACAAAAAATCACCACTATGCAAGATATTCTTAAAATAAAAATATATGCATTGATCCGTAAAATAACTTCTCCTCCCATAAGCGAAAAAGAAATGCATTACATACTAGTCGCCGCTCTCCAGAGCGACGCCAATGATGGCTTACTACTTGATTCCGAGTAATATGACGAACATCCAAACATAGACTGATATAAACTCCTACTGACCTCTTATACAACGTAATAACATTCACCTATATATCAGGTCGATGCCAGCGTAACGGTATGATAACATATGTAACCGGGCGTTAAAACAACGCGTTATCAAGCTGATTGTCAAAACTAGTTAAATGGGTTACACGTACAATGTTGATTCGTTGTTTGGCGCAGAAATCGCATTCCTGACCACACAAGTCGCAAACGTCAGAGTTACGTAGTACTTCTGGTACGTAGAATGCAGTCACGTGGTCCGCTGAAACCAAAGTAAAGTTATATGTAACTAAATGTGCACTTATTATTAAATTTCAACGCTAATTACGTATGTTTCGATGCAAACTCGTAGTGTCATTAAATAACTAACTAAAAACCCTTCAGTCTTTTCCCGACCGACAATGAACAATTCACGCTTATACGACCATACGTTCCGTTCTGATTTACTCGGAATGGCTTACTAAGGCATTGTCATAGTTAATAAGTGTTTTAAAGTTGTGTATCTTTGAATTCACCACAACTATTGGGAATATGTTGTTAGTGTGGGCGCCAAAGTGTAGGCTGCCAAAATTTGTGCTCTCATAATTCGGATTATTTTGAGAATACCAGTGACAGGAAAAATGTGATTTTTGTCAGTGATATTCATTAATGTTTGACGGATGCAATACTTAATTTATCTTTAAAAAAAGATATGCTAAAAGTAGAATACTAGTAGAAACTATTTGATCTGTGTTAATATTTTGGGAATATTTTATCAACGGATTAATATTTTTCCTGTGGTGAACACTTTCTCAACAGATTAATATTTTACCTGTGGTGATCACTTTCTAAACGGATTAACATACTTGCAATCACAATGTGTCTGATTAGATATAATAGGGACCAATTATTGGATTTATCTGCAGTGTCGAGAAATCATACAATACCAAACAAAGGAACGTTAACCATTTTAAAGCAATACAATTTTTTAAAATATAGAGGTACCCGAGGCGGTAGAGATCAAGAGTTACATGTATGGGACACAAATAGTGGAGTAAATTTAAGTAATCTACATAGTTTACCATCACAAATTACAACTGCAACATCTTTTAAAAGACACAGCACACAAAACATTTCAGATGCAAACGTAAACAACCTCTCATACCCCAAGAAATGCAATACACTAAATGGTCTAAACGAAAAAATATCTTGCCTTACATTGAACTGTCATTCTGTTGTCAGAAACAAAGATGTTTTGATTGGTCAATATCTGAGAGAAGAAAAAATCAACTTTGCCGTATTCACAGAAACCTGGTTCTCAGATGAAAAGCAACACCAAATAGATACCTCAGACTTAAATCAAAATGGTTATACAATGAGTACTGTAAATCGTTCAAATAGAACAGGCGGCGGAGTGGCTTTAACTTGTCGGACTGGGGTTACTGTACGAAAAGTGTCAAGTAGTAATACCCGGGCATTTGAACATGGTATATGGCAACTGATTCTCAAAAACATTACAATTAATGTAATTGGCGTTTACAGACCACAATCATTAGGGACTGAACATCATTTTTTAACAGAATTTTTCGAATTCGTGGAGGACATTGTTCCCAACTATTCAAATCCTATGATTCTTGGAGATTTCAACTTGCATGTTAACAAAACTAACAGTGTTGTGACTGAATTTAAGAATTCTCTTGTAGCAATGGGTTTGGAACAACATGTTAATTTCAACACACACACAGAGGGAAATACACTCGACCTAGTAATCTCTGAGGCTACAAATGGTATTGAAATCAATTCGTGTAAACCAGGCCCTTTCTTTTCGGACCATTGTGTAGTTAAAGTCGTTACCAAAGTACAAAAAGAAAAAATCAAGAGTCAAACAATAAAATTTCGAAATTTTAAAAACATAGACCACTCAGCATTTACTAACAACCTCAATGAAATGTCAATTACAGCAGACAAAGTAGACACTTTTGTAGAGCAATTTGAAGATGAAATCGGTAGAATTCTTGATAAACACGCTCCATACATTGAGAAAAACAAAATATGTCGTGCACCAAAACCATGGTTTAATGAAAACATTCTTGAACTAAAACGCAAAACACGCAAACTGGAACGCATGTGGAGAAAATACAAACAACCAGACCATATGAACTTTTCAAAAATGCCAGAAATAAATACACTTTCGAGTTGAATGCAGAGAAGCAACGATCGCTTAGTCAAAAAGTAATTGATTTTCACGGAGATTCTAAAAAACTCTACAAGTTTGTATCAGAATTAACAGGAAAAAATACTGATAACCCTATGCCGGAAGGTGAAAGCGACACCGCGATAGCTGAAAATTTTGCCGATCACTTCCTGGATAAAATTAACAAAATTCGAGATGCCTTGCAAGTTTCGAAAAATTCACACCCGATCACAAGGAAGTGCCATGTTTCGGTATGTTCGAGGAGCTAACCCAAGATGAAGTGAAAAAGAGCATCAATCATCTTCAAACAAAATCATGCGAACTAGATGCATTGCCAACAAGAGTACTCAAATCATTTTTAAACGAGTTACTACCGTTCGTGACAAAATTGGTTAATCTCTCTCTGAGTCAAGGAGTTTTTCCTTCAAAATTTATACAGGCAATAGTAAGACCACTTCTTAAGACCAGTGAGCAACTTATCATTTCTATCGAAAGTGATTGAAAAGGCTGCTCTGTTTAGACTCAATATACACGTAAATGAA
>NC_068358.1:25804985-25842485 GCF_020536995.1 Dreissena polymorpha | reverse complement strand
CCCCAACAGTGACACTTGTGTCCAAAATCGTCCTATTTTAACATTAGTTCTTCACATTTGCGATACACACTAGAGCATACCTCACGTCATGATACCGGCGAGTATCTATGTATTACTTCTAATGGGCTTGGTAACAATAGTAAATCAATGTATGTGGATATCATAATAAAAGGTAAATATAACTTTTTATCTATGCCTATTTCTGATGATATGACCTATTAACAAGAAATAATGATATTACAAGCAATACACATATTCACAATACATACATAAAATGCAATAACCAAAATTCGCTAGTAAAATACGTCGGTGAGAAGCAACAATCGAGAGTTATATGCAAAATATTCGTTTTGAATATGCCACCCACATATAATAATCGCGTAGTCCATCTGTCTCTATGTGTGTCCGTCGGTCCGCCAGTCTGTCCTCGCCTGTGCCACATATCTCAGGTAGTGTTGCACGGATACAATGAAACTTCAGATAAGGTTATTAAGCAAGGAAAGTGTACAGTACAAAGACCATAGCCCTCTCTTCGGGATTGACAAATGAATTGATTTTAGTCATTTTACATGAACGAAAAAAAAAAACTCGCTTAGTGTTGAATATGTTTCTATGAAAATTAGATTCAGTTATAGAAGACATTTAGTGCAATTGCAGCGTATAAACACCATAATTCACATCAGTATTTTTTTAGTAATTGTCATTTCTGTGATATGCCAAAGTCATTATCTTCTTGTAATGCGGATAATAACTCAAGAAGTATATTAAAGGGATTATACATAGTACGATGACCATCCCTTTGCCTTTATTATTTATCGACCAATTGCCGGCCAAAAATCAATATTTTGTGCGGAGTATTACTCCCCTCCTATTAAAGGCATTTGTGCAAATATTTTTTTATTGCCAAAGGACATTGAGTGTTTTTGCCCATGGCTTGAGGGTATAGTATGTTTCTCGTGTATGGCATAACTCTGCAAGTGTTGAATGTATTTAAACGAATCGTACTATAATTATAAATGGCTTATAGAAATTTTCAAAGTAAACGAACCACAACTCTCACACTAAGTATTTACAGAGTTTCTGCACTTTTTAAATGTCCGGAACATACATTCACACGTTTTTTTTTAAATTTGTTACTTTTTCCGTTTTGGAATATTACACAATAAGTATAAAAGGGAATCTATAAAAAAAATAGATAATGATAATACCGTTCAGATTACAAATATCATAACACTTTTATTCAATACTTTAGAGTTTGTTTTCATATTCTTAATTTGATATAAAAATGTGCCTTTTCCCATACTCGGAAGCTTAAGACTCAACGTTTATGTCGAAACTATACATGCTTGTATCTGACACTTACAGCAGTAATTATTTGTTTGTGTTCATTTTTTTATCTGCGTACTTTGAACGGTTCTTCGTTGTAAAGACAATGGTGATGCGAGTTACTCTATTCCCTCATCATTATATAACTACTTGAATTTTTAATAATATTGAATGTTTTTTGTGTATCGCAACATGTTACCAGGTGAAGAAGGGTCATCGTTTATAACCATTCCTATCTGTGTTGCAAGCGCCATCCTGATAATGATTGTTGCGATGTGTCGGATACGACGTCGCTGTGAATTGCTTAAGATTCGGCAAATTAAAGGTATTGTTTTGTTTAGCGTCAATTCTGTAGCAGTGCACTGTTTAATAATTTTAACAAATATCCAGTATTGACACTTATATAAACAAAGCGAATTAGTAATGAGTGAGAAAACATTGTTTAATAAACGTTGAAGGACATTCTATTTTTATTTGAGATATGTGAATTTAATAGTTATTAAATTATTGCACCAAATGTTTATATATAATTGGTATAGTCACGATTGCAATCCATGGTCAAGGAATTCCAGGATTTTGTAACGAGGCATATGCTGATTGGGTCGAGACTTCACCATCACACAATGGCGATTTGCATAGGAAAGGTATTGCGAAAATCGTTTATTTACGGTTGGTAAAATATTATTTAATAATTATGTAAATGTGAGGGATTTTGATAAAATGTTCCATTTGCATTTTGTTGCGTAAGCATCTGTCATTTCTATTGGGTCAATAATATGCAAATTATGTATAATTTGTTTGAACGTATCCTTACGGATTTGTTCTGGTCTATTTCAGGTAGCTACAAAAACAAGCAAGGGTATTACTTTCTTTGACCATATATCGCGGTAAATAAGAAATCAATTAACTACTGCTACTGCTGCTGCTGCTACTGCTACTGCTACTACTACGACTACTACTACTACTACTACTATTACTACTGCTGCTACTGCTGCTACTACTCCTACTACTACTCCTACTACTACTTCTACTACTACTAGTACTACCACTACTTCTACTACTACTACTACTACTACTACTACTACTACTATTATTACTACTACTACTACTATTACTACGCCCAAAACTAATGACTACATTTTATCACATATTTCAGTGACGCATTTGGACATCTTCAAATATAGATTGGAAAATGCACGTACGGTGTTTTCATTAAACAAGCACGCACGACAGCAGGTTAATACATTTTCATAATAATCGCAAAGAAATCTACACAACATTAGATTTGTTAAGGTTGAAAATGCAATCGTTCACTTATAGTAGTTGCTCTTTGAAACACAATTATAACTGCTTTGTTTGATAATGTACAGTTAATGTTAATGAAACTTATATTTATACAACGAATCATATATTGTAATTCAAATTAGAGTGTCTGAAAATTGTTAGCCATTGTCCAAAATAACATTTTGGTACAAGCTAACACAACAGTAAAAGTTTTTTGTACTTATTGATTAGGTGAGTTCCGATTTGCCATTACTCGTTATCATGCATTTCAACTATCTTTATATTCCGTGTCTAAATTTTGACGTATTCTCCGACTTCTATAGATGCCATAACAAATACCCATATATGTACTTTTGCAGACTATTCTCGTCATCGTGCTATTTGGTGCGTACACTAAAATTTTACTGACATGGACTCGAATATGCTTAATCAGTGAAATTAGACACACATTGCAATAAAAAAAAACTTTAACTTAAAATGTTACATACTATGTTTTGGAGAAATCAGTAAGAACAAGCCTATGCCTTGTGAAATTTAACAAGTATTTTAATGACTTAATGTGCCGTATTTCAGGAGTAACAAATACGGAACCGATGCTAATAAAGACTGCGTTTACAGTGTGGCAAAAGCGATCAATGAATGAGTAAAGACTAATAAAGAAATGAATCGAGCGTCAGGGATGACGGATGGTGCCTTTAATATATTTTTGTTTAATGTACTTGTTTTGGTTGTATTTGTATCTGTCAATTGAATATAGTTGTTCTGTAATTACTTGTTTAAACGGTTGCTCGTTAAAAACGAAAATTAAATTTACTTGAGAATGTTTTTGAAAGTGTGTCTTCGAAGTTCTTCTAAACCACAACAATGGGCTAATTGTGAATTATAATTATATCAAAACTATTAAAAGGTTTTACGATTTATTAACTGTGAAGACTTTATTAATGTACATATGCAAATTCACATAGATTTAGCAAACAATGCAATGCTGAAATCATGTCGTTAATGCTTCAATAGGGATGTTTCTGTATCTATTACTTTATTTTTCATAAAGGCTAAGATCGAATTATGTGCTTCCGAGATCTTGGTCACAAGGTCAATCTGACAACATCTTGCTACCACTCTAGAAGTCACATTTATGACTCATTCATGAGAAAATCTTGTCACAATGCTTATATTATAATGCACTTCAATATTCGAAGGCAAACATCGATATTCCTTATAATATTCTTGTTTTCACGATTTGTTTATGCCAAATTTTCATCCTTCGTTTCGCTGCGTCAGGCGAAATATATGTTCGCAACACCATTAAGCATTTGAAGGCCAAAGTTCTGAGTAAAAAGTCTTAACGTCCTTTGGGTCAAAATGCATATAAACCAGCTCTCAGTGGTTGAATATAGATCACTGTCGTGACCTTCCGTTGACAATACGAAAATATATGTGTAACTTAAACGTGAAAATTGAAGTCTCAGAGTCCAAGAAATTTAAAAGATTGATCAACTCCGACAACGCATTTTTGCCCAACTCATTAAGTATCAACCCCATACGATTGAACGCTCTCAATCACTTATCAGTTCTTCCGTTTGTATAACATTCACAAGATGTCCTTTTCAACTCTGTCTTGAAACTCGCCAGCACAGTATTGATATATGCGTCATATCTGGCTCTATAAAGCAGGGACCTTTACAAACAAAGGGACTTTGCAACCTCGTGATGTTCTATAAAATCACGCGCAAAATACAGGTGGGGGAGAATTCCATATTTTTTATAAAGTGAACGCTTATTGAAACGATCATACGCTAAATTTTATCGAGCGCATTTGATTTTGCTTACATTTCTGAACTTTTTTTAAAATTAACTAATGTTGTTTGATTAAAAAAATGTCGTTTTTTAAAGCATATAATATCAATTGGTCGTGATGAGATGCGGTATACTTAATCTTTGGGCCCAATCCACGACCCCTCTGATTGAGATTATATTGATAATTAGTTTTGACAAGCTGACCTGGTCCGATCGGATTTCACAAAAAGGCGCATTTTCAAACGACAGGCCTTTTAATTTAACTTAACTTCACAAGATGCTACCTAAGATGAAGGAGGCCAGAGCCAAAGACAAGCGGTTGTGGATCGCGTTCGACACCCCCTCTTCGTCGACGGGGAGGGGGGGGGGGCAAGCCGCGATTAGGAAGACGACGGGGAAGAAATCGGCATTCTTTCTGTACTCACAACTTTGTAAAACATGTATACGCATATTTCAATTAACAAAACTGACAATAAGAAAAGATTTTACAGCTTATTTAGTATATATACGGTATACAAGTTGTGAAACACTTGTAAAACAAAATTATACATATAGACATTTTGCTCTGTAGACAAGTTTGATAATTTAAAAGAGGCCACGTCAAAGTGATGAACTGTCCTTTCATGAAGAGTTAACATTGGCATATCTCAATAGCAGTACAAAATCGAACCGACGTGACGCATGGAGCCATTTTTACAATATAAAGCAATTAATGTCGTGTTATATGTCAGCTACGCCTACGAGTACACATTTAATGCTTTAATAATAGTCATGGTTATACAAGATGGTTTGTTTTATGTATTGTCAATTGCTGTTAAAGAATTAAGTTTCCGGTATAGCAAAGATCTATAAAAGAAAACAATAACTCTTCGGCTGATTAAGCACGGCGGAGAGGCAACAACTGCAGCAATGACGACACTATTTCAGAAATCTGGGAGGAAAACAAGTGGCCCAAGGAGTGGAACCAGTCTCTGATCATCCCCCTACCGGAAAAGGGCAACCTCAACCTTTGCGAGAAATACCGAACAATAAGGCACAATCAGACATCCCAGCAAAGGCATGCAAGGCTTCATCTGCAACTGATTAAAAACGTAAGGCCGAGAAATTGCTGGAAAAATAGTAGGCTAGATTCAGAGCTGGGCGAAGCACACTGAGACAGATCTTCAATTAGAGAGTCATCATTAGGAACACATGCAAAACCAACGTGAGCTTTTTTCACCACTTCATCGACTTAAAGAAAGCTTTTGACCATGTGTGGCATGATGGCCTATGACATATTCTGAGAGGCTTCAGCATTGACGAAGGGCTGGTGAAGTAATCCAACAACTCTACGGAAACACCAGCAGCGTGATACTTTTCAATAGACAGAAGGGTGACTTCTACAGGGGGCGTCCTTCAGGGATGTCTGCTCTCCCCCGACCTGTTTAACCTTTCCTTGAGAAGATAATGGTGAGACCCTCCAAGACCACAACACCTCTATCTCCATTGTTTGCAGACCCATCTCCTACTTGAAATTCCCTGATGATATTCACCTCATATGTTGCACCAGCAGTAAACTCCGTGACCTCACCAACAGACTCTATGAAAGGGAAGGACCGTACTGGATGGAGGTCAGCACGGAAAAATTGAAGATCATGGTGAACAGCACAACAACACCAATAGAGACATTACCATTGTCGCATAATTGGTGTATATTAGATAATAATACATGCCCTGGTTTACGTCAGTATGGCCGAAACTCATTAATTTGTTGACAGTAGAGGCACGGGTTCAGTCCGTTTAAAGTGTAGATCATGACAGGCTTACTAGGTTAATAGATGTTTGTTTCCTTGTCGGTACAATTACCTTACCCGTATGTGCATTTCAACAAATTGGTTTGACCCATCAAATTGACATGTTTATGTAACGATACATGTATATAAGCTATGCGTTTTGGACACTAAAGACAATAAGGATTTAACACATAGGAGAAGCGCTAGAGGTTTATCTTCAGAACCCAACCCAAGGTGGGGTGGGTGGAGTCCTATCAGGATGGATTTGAACGGATTTTGTCACGCCTTGGAAACGTATTTTGTTACTCGGAGAACTACATGGACTTATTGCATTAACAACTGATTTAAAAAATTATATGGACTTGAAAACTTTATGTTAACAACTGAATAAAGAGCAAAGAACTATCCATCGAGGTTATTTATATATGTGTCGCTACTACGGCACACCATAAACGGGAAGAAGCTTTAAGAAGTGACCCGAATAAGAATTGCCGTAGTGACTGTAGGGCCAGAGTAGGTTGCAGACAAGCAGCGCCATCAGCTTCCCCACCAAGTACAGGCTCTACAAGTCCGTCATACTCTCCATCCTACTATACAATTTTGAGACCTGGACGCTTCACGTGGACACAGAATGCAGAATGCAGGCATTAGAACACAAGTGTGTCTTAAGACTGCTCTGCATCGCCTGCATACAGCACATGTCCAACGAGTGCGTCCGTAACGTGAGAGCAACACTTGTTTGCCTACATGAGCGCATCCAGGCGACCATCAAACGCTGAAAGCTCGCTTGGTTTTGACACGTCACCATCCACGACTAATGTAAAAGGTAAATCAAATAGGTGCTATTTATTAGTTTTGATAAAACCCTACTTATTAGTCTAGCTCAACTGTGTTGAAACCAAAGAAAAAATGAGACGGTATTTAAAGTTTGTTTTCTGGAAATAATAAGTACATGGCATCTTGTTTTAAAGATCCTGACAATGTCTATATTAAACATCGCACAACAAAGTAACGATAGAAGTTTAAATACTAAGCATCAAACAATAACACATTAATGTCTGTAATTGTTTTCATTTTCTTGCGATCTTGCATGTGTCCATTACAAAACTAAAAGGGCTGTAGCTGTAAAAATTGTATGTAAGTGAAATGTGTTGCATAGTTATTTCAAGAAAATGTTCACGGTGAAAGCGTTCCAAGTTAAAATATACTTTACTTATTACAACGTGAACAACAAACAAATCAATTCAGTGCTACTTTAAGACAAGAGTAGTTGGGAGTTCATAGACAAATTTTGTTGTTTTTGTTGAAGTGTGTTTGGAACAAATCTCATGACAACTTCTTGATGAGTTCAAACAAGTTGTGTTTTTTTTAAAGATATTCGGCTTATATCCTTACTTTGAAGGTAGAAAAAGGTAAAGGTAGAGGTAAGGGTATAAAGGTAGATCTTAATTTTAGTTTAGTTATTGAATTCAAAACAAATGTTTAACAATTGTTTTGTTCTTTTTTTCACTTTAAAGTCGCATATCCACCACATGAAATGTTTGTCATGAAGTGCACGTACATGTATATTAAACCACATTACAGTGTTCGTACACAACGAATTGTACTACATGTGATCACATCATATGTGTCTTAACATGGCGTATCAAGAATTTATTTCTTCGTCATCAAAATATTTGATATTTTATTAAGATGCAGTTTCCTTTCCAAACATTCAAATAACACTGTTACATCCGCGTAATGCAAAAATTGGTCTTATGGCATATGCGGCCAGCATAGCTCAAGCTCAGTCTGCGCACTTCCGCAGTCTGGTCAGTGGCCATGCTTTCCACTATCAAAAGCACGTACGGTTTCGTGGTATCTTCTTAGTATGCATATCCGGAAGACTCTGAAGGCTGAAATGGAGCTACATTGGTATTATACATGTATTGCATAAGTCCCATTTTCGCATGATGCGGGTCTTTAAAATATCATTGCATCCTGTAAATGGACCAACACACCACAATACTTTCGGATAGAAAATTGAAGTCACGCTGTGTTATTTATAGCAAACTGGCTATTCTGACTTGTAGGAAAGATATTCAGACAGACTGACCGCGTGTGTCACACATGTGTGGCTAGATAATCAAACAATTTCCCTTTTATCATGGGCACTTCAGTATTTCGGTAATTTTCTCTCACAATGCAACACAATTCGCATTTACAAATAGGATTTCTCTCCCTAAAATTCGTGTTATTTGATATCTTTAAAGCAGTTCTTTGTTATCAAGATGAGGAATTCCGTCTTCCCCTGACGATTTACTGACCCAGCAATGACCCTTGGGTTGGATTCATCGGTAATGCATAAATTGTAACTAGTCCAAATAGTGCAGAGTGTAGTCCGGATTTCCCAACACTGATTAGTGTTACATCCCATACTACAAAGACGCGGTGATGTTGCCAATATTCCAGGGGATTGTGCTTAAATCAGCCAATAGAATAAATGGTGTGTATTCATTAAGGTCTGCTGGCGTTATGTAAAGGTGCATTTACGGTGAAAAGCTGGGTTAAACAGCTACATAGGAAAAACACAAATTTTTAAGTATACAGTTTATTCAATATATCTATAACACACTGGTCAGTCGTGAACAGTTTGAGCATGTCCAGTTCGAGGGGGTGCATTTGACCAGGGATGACAAGTGAGTGAAGTGGACCCCCGAGGTCACATGAAACGATGCTCTTCAAGGTGGAGGTACAGATGGTCTGCCTCTCTGCTCCAACTCTCGCTACGCCTACACAGATGCTGTCCTCATTTAGACCTGTACCAAGAAATGTTTGTTATTTTGACACATTAAAATATGTATTATTTCATCAAAGATTTGCATATCCAGGTAGCTTATCATGTTTTGGCTGATAAATCAAATTACACAAAAAATTGATGTACAAATTGAATAAAGGTATTCATTACAAATCTGACAATATTTTCCTTTTATTTAAGTTCAATACACACAATACAAAACATATAAACTACTTTTATCAATTATATATTATTGATAATGTAATGAAGTAATGCATACGTATATCTGCCTCTGGCACATTCTGTGATCGTCTGTTGTCTACGATTTCCAGTAGTTGCTCAGCTGCTTGTTTCACAGACATGTAGCGAGGAGGCTCAAATATCTTACGACCTCTAAAATAGCGGTTGGAATACATGTACATTATTGAGACCTGTAGAGTTGAGACAAGCCTAGTTTTTTTAATTAGTGTTTCAGAAGGAAAAAAGAAACTTGACGACAGAATGTAAAACAATGTGTCCATAATCAAATGATTTTAAATTTAACAAACATAATAGTAAAACATCTGGTTTTTAACATAACATATGTATTAAACTATTATATTTAATGTGTAGTAACATGTGGACAATTAGAGTCTGATTACTAGCATTATCACAGTTAATGTTTTTTAACAATATTATTATTATAAAGTTTTTCAATTTTGTCACAGTTGAAATAAAATTATTTTATTAACATTATTTACCGGATCATTTTAAACTTATATACTCACTTCATAAGATTCTCAATGCTTTGCTCCTTAACTTTGATGTCTGAAATAGAATCACATGTGCACTAACTAGTGTGATACAAAAAATCTACGCAATTATTTAAATATTATTATACAATTGTACAACATCTTCATTAAAATATGACAATGATCTACCTTTTATCTTCAATAAATGCTGAAAATATGGTTTACTTATTTATATGCTTCCCATATATTTATGTACCATGTCTTGAAAATCTTTTTACTGTATATTATTGTATAAGGCATTATATTAAAACAGAAATGACACAATAAGCTGTGATTTGACTAACTGATTTTCTTTTATAACCCAGGTAAAATTATCTTAACAACAGACTACCTACTTAAAGCGGGTATATACGATCTTGTCAAATATTTAGTAATAAATATAAAATGTGTAAAAAACTTATTATACATATATTTCAATATAAACTAAAATAAAAGTTAAAAAGAACATGTGTCGAAAAATGCTAAATAAGCCAGATAGTTAATTCTGAAATCGAAAAAGGCTGTACAGCCGAATTCGCCAGCATATATATCATGCATGTACGATGTGAATCTAAATTTAGTTTAACGGTTCATTTGAAATTTCTGCAACGATATCGATTCATACGACACATGAACACTTACAAAAAAGACGAATGCGTCGGTTATTGTAGGAAAATAATTACGAATTATCTTCGTCACAATCGGCTCGGGGCGCTAATTTGTATTTGCTGTATTTTATGAAATTCGTCTTAAATGTATCATTTTTCTTGCATAGTGTGTGTTATTATAACATATTTGTATCAATATTTTACAATTCAGCACATATAAAAATCGTATATACCCGCTTTAAAGAACAAAAAGTGACATTAAAATCCCACTCACCTAGCAGACACAGTGAGTGCATTCTGCGGTTCAGGTTGGCACCGATCTTGTCATAGAAACTCTCAGGCCGCCAGCTCTCGTCCCAAAACACAATGGAAACAGTCTCACCAAAGTTGTACAGCTGAAACAATGTCACAAAAATGACAAATTATACATTATAAATGTTATTGTACATATGTTTTTCAACAATGTTAGAGCATTAAACAGTGTCGATTACTAAGGGGGTTGCACTGCATTTTCATTGAAGTCCATAAAAACTGCAGTAATAATCTATTGCCTGTATTCTCGCACGAATACAGAAGAGTGTAAAATATTGTTGATATTGGCCTTATTCTTTAAAACTGGCCTTAGTGCATGTGCATGAAGTGTCATCCTAGATCAGCCTATGCATCTTGCACAGGCTAATCAGGGACAGCACTTTTCGTCTTTACAGGATTTTCTTAAAGAAGTAACTTCCTTTACACAAACAATATCATAGAGCGAAATTGTTGTTCCTGATAAGCCTGTGTGGACTACACAGACTGATCTGCGAGGACACTGTAGGCCAGAGCTCCAGATAAGGGCCGTACAGCCGTAAATAAGCCTTTTTCATGGATTTACGCATTTATTTTTATAAACTGGGCGTACAATGACGACATTAATATCCATTTTACGCATTTACAAAAAAAATCTGGCAGTACCGATACGCCTGCGTCAGCGTGGCGTGGTCTCTAACCTAACGGCGTATTTAATTTAAATTACCGAAAAGTTGTAGACTGGGTTCATATATTATTGTCTATTCTGTCGCGTGATTTCCTGTAACTTGTTAATCGGTCAAAAACAATATGTCTGCGCGCAATTGAATGCCGGCTTAACCGAAAGCGGCTCAAAACAACACTTTGTTGTCATATAATGACTACATACGGTGTCTTCTAACCATCCTGACATTAAATCTGTAAACCCAGAAAAAGACATTGTCACCTCGATATTTAACGATTTGATTGCATAGGTGGCGTAAAACGTTAGATAACACGATGGGAAACGGATTAGAAAGTGAAATAAGTGTTCATTTACTTAGCTTACTAGTTGGCTTGTGTTTTCTTGTCAAGAAAAATGAAGAAATAGTATTAGTCATGAGTTTTAATGCGTAGTTGTATTAGCATCATAATTCAGAATGGAAAACCTAATACAGTAACTGTTTAAGAAGCTACATATATTTATTATTATTGCTGCAAATGTTTCAGTAAAGTCAGTTATACACCCTTTAATATCCAAGAACACGGGTAGTACAGTACTACCTGTATTTTGGGATATGGTAGTACAGGTACTAATTGATTTTAAGCGTTACTCCTTTTCTTTCTGTCAGTGGCAGTACCGTTACTAATTTCACAAATCCTTATCTGGAGCTCTGGATAAGGGTTTCCAAATTCTTGTCAAGAAAAATGACGAAATAGTATTAGTCATGGGTTTTAATGTGTAGTTGTATTTGCATTATAATTCAGAATGGAAAACATAATGCAGTAACTGTTTAAGAAGCTACATATATTTATTATAATTGCTGCAAATGTTTCTGTAAAGTCAGTTATACACCCTTCAATATCCAAGAACACGGGTAGTACAGTACTACCTGTATTTTTGGATATGGTAGTAAAGGTACTAATTGATTTTAAGCGTTACTCCTTTTCTTTCTGTCAGTGGCAGTAACGTTACTTATTTCACAAATCCTTATCTGGAGCTCTGGTAGGCACATGCATAAAGCCCCTATTTCCACAGAATGAGGCTCATATAATTAAACATTTTTATGTCACCTGTAGTCCACAGCAGCCGATGGCGTTCAAGATGGACGCGTTGTGCACCACCTGGTATGGAACTCCCTTCTGTCGGGCCCGCAATACAAGATCTGTGTGAGTAGTGGCACTGGGAAAATACAATGTGCATTTTTCATCATCAAGACGTAATGTTATCACCACCTGCTAAATGGGTTTTAGTGAAATACATAACATTTATATGAAATAACATTCTCTTAATAAAATGCTTCTTTTTTTTTGAGAATTCAAACTATAACTTGTTGAGAAATAGCACTGACATGAGACTGTGACAGAAAAATGAATAGACAAATGAACAAAGCTGAAACTACATGTTTTACCACAAAATTTAATCTCTAAATAGTTAAATTATTCCACTCTGCATTTATCCTAGGCTCAACCAAGCACACAATTTATCAGGAAGTAAGATATTAACCCAAATGGATCTCCAACAACCAAGAACGCAATGTCTTCCGTGGCTGAATCATCAAGCAGTGTGTCTGCAATAATACAAAAAAATTGGAAGGTTGAAATTTCACTCCCTTTGAAATATGATAATGTTATGGTCATGCGAGGTGAAACATAGCATTTTTTATGCTGATAATATTTCTTTTGTTCATATCATGTTAAACAAGAGATGTGTTTGTCAGAAACACAATGCCACCTACTGCGCCGCTTTGAAGCCATATATTTGACCTTTGGCCTTGAAGGATGACCTTGACCTTTCACCACTCAAAATGTGCAACTCCATCAGATACACATTCATGCCAAATATCAAGTTGCTATCTTTAATATTGCAAAAGTTATAGCAAAACTGTAACCAAGGTTAAAGTTTTCCACAGAATGACAGACAGGCCAAAAACAATATAGCCCCGATCATTCGATCCGGGGGCATAAAAATATTTCAGCCCCACTCTGGGAAAAGGGGACTTAATGCATGTGCACAAAGTATCGTCCCTGATAAGCCTGTACAGTCTACACAACTGCACGGGCTTATCATAGATGTCATTTTATTTAGCTGCATTAAGAATTTAAGACCCATTTTCCAAGAGCATGACTTATTTACTTTTGGTTGAAGTTGGCATTATCATATTTTACCAGACTCTGATTCCACCAGGTGTCTGTCAGCCAATATCACAGGACGTCCATAAAATGTCTCCTGAAATAACATTTCACATTATCAATTAAATTATCAAAATTTATCCATACACTGATACAGGGTTCCCAGCTTTTTGTATGAACAAAATTCCCTGATTTTTCCCTGATGGAAAATAAAAATTCCAGGATCATAATTTCTACCTATTTCTTGTTTTAGGCATCCTCAATAAAAAAGCAGTTGCAGACATAACTAAGTTACATGTGTACTACAAATCCACCATAGGCATGCAGAGGAATCGATTTGCTGTTTTAATCGTAGGGACTTCTCGACACAAGTCGGAAAAGTTTGACCTAACAAAATTCCCTGATTTTTCCCTGATTTTAGGAACTTTTTCCAAATTCCCTGACTTTTCCCTGACTGGAAAAAGTGAAAAAAAAATTCCAGGTTTTCCCTGATTTCCAGGTTGGCTGGGAACCCTGCCATATCACATAGATTATAACATTTTTTTTGGTCCCCTTCACGAAATTTCCACATATATTAAAGAAGCAGGCGAACCCACAAGTGTAAACACAACATGTTTATTGCCAATTGCAATGCCACCTACTTTCCCTTTGGTGTGACATCACTGTAGATAGGTCAATCATGCAAGTAGTGATTTTTGTTGCAGTGTGTATGAAACTATCGGCTTTGCTTAGTTAATCATGCTATGAAAAAGCTAATTTTACATGGATTTCACGGGAATTAAGTAATGTTGTTGCATTGTTTGCATTAGTTAAGGAATTCTGTAACTCTATTTTAGTGATCCGTTATGTGGTCATTGAAGGATACCATACACACCATTCATATAGATGTACAGTCAAGTTACCATTACCGGATCAGTAGCGTAATAAAGTTGTTCTGGTGAAAAGCAATAAATGTTTTGAGACTTCTTTTACACCTGTTTGATTAAATATTACCTCTGCTTACTGATTCAGCACATTACACGTCTTATTTTTAAACACAGGCAAAATGTATTTGTGATACC
Organism: Dreissena polymorpha; assembly: GCF_020536995.1. Classification (NCBI taxonomy): domain Eukaryota; kingdom Metazoa; phylum Mollusca; class Bivalvia; order Myida; family Dreissenidae; genus Dreissena; species Dreissena polymorpha. The sequence goes on along the minus strand of NC_068358.1, from coordinate 25,827,971 downwards.
TTTTTCATGCCCCAGAATTCATGCATTAACGGATCAGTTGTAGTCATAACGGATCATGTGATCGAAACCACTCAGAGGGCATCTAAAACACTATTTGAACTGTCAAAACACAAACTGTGTTGTTTACATGTACAATGACCAAGTTTTAATACATTTCCAGTTAAAAATTATATTCATTTTTTTTGTTATTGATTGTTTCCTATATGTGATCTTGTATCTACACTTAACGCATGGTGTTCTTGTGTGAATTATCTGTTAAAAATCCTAAAAAGATCAAAAAGATATGGGCATCTTATAAACCATGTAAATTGTTTGAATCATATCTGATCATATCTGAAGTAAACATAGTCGTATACACATGTCAGCAAAACATACCGAAATGTTAAACTAAGAGTAGCTCCGATTACGACTTAATCAATGCGCTTTAAAGAACAGGCCTTGAAGATGCTGTGTGAAAAATATTATCTAAAAATGTCAACTATTTATCGTGATACGCAGTCTTGAACATCTAAGTGATCCACTATGGGATACTAACCAATGCATCCTTTCCAACTGTCAAAATTGATGTGTACGCCTCTAAATAAACCCTTTTTGCATTTTTAACTATTTCTAGTCCTTTGACAGTTATGTCCTTCGCGTCCCCAAGTCCTAAACCAACTAAATAAAACATACTTAACAATGATAATGACTTTGCATACAAGTAGGGCGATACAAGTAACACATTCAATTTTTATACATTTCACAACTTTTGGTGTTTACACACGTGGGAAAAACTGGAACGGAAATGACATCTTTATTGACAGCAAAATCGGTAAAACCTTGTTGATTGGTGAACTTGTGTTTAATAAACCAATGAAAACGATTGTTACAAACTAGTTTTCTTTTGACAGTTGCGTAAAAATATGATAGATGCAGTTTAAACTATGGATTAGAAAACGCAGACTGTAAAACAGTGTGCACTACGTCATCAAACATTGAGAATTGTTGACTGTTGTATTTTCAGGAGCAGTGTTTCATTTTGTGCAATGAACCTTAATTCATCTGCGTCTTTACTATTTCGCATATCATGCGTTCAATTACGATAGAGAACAATGGAAGCCACATTAATCTTCTCCCCTTTATATTGATTCACATATGCTTTAATGCTAAATGGTGTTTATGCATTAGAGAAACATTGTAAACATATAGTATGCGTCAAGTCAACAAGGTGCATACGGTCTGTAACTTAAAAAATAATTAACTTCTAATCATCTGCGTCAAAACAATCTTATCATGTTTTGGTAATGGTTTAGTTGAGACGGATATCAAATGAAGCCCTATCAATCTGCATGCGTTCCGACAATCTTCACATGGCGCTTATTCTGTATATACTTATTGTCGATCACTCAAATGGATACGCAGGATCTGTGGAAAGGTGACCGTTAGTTGCACGTCCTTCAGATTTCCGTATATCTTCTCATGCATCTTGGTATCCTCCGCAAGGATCTAACGCCTTAGGTTGACGTGTAGTGGGCAGCAAGTGTTATGTTCCCAGTCTGACAGTGACACTTGTCTGACTGGCCAATTTTGAATTTGGTGAAGAGCTGGTGTTTCATGTGGTTTTGGCCTGTCTGCTGCCTGAATACGAGGACATACTTTTATCTTGAGAGCAGTTGGTAGGCATCGTTGATGTTGTATCATGTTTCTTCTGCAGCCACTTGGCGTATTTCTTTGCCTCGAAGATGGTATTGGTTTCTTTAAAGGTGGTCATGACATGTCATTCTATTCTTTTGCAGCCCACCCCCTCCCCGCTTTGCCAGAATGTATGCGGCTTGATTTCCAAGTATGTTGCAGTATGAAAGGGACCGATTTCAGCACGACCGTGTGGGCTCTACATAGAGAGGAAAATAGCAGTCGATATGTCATTCACTTCTTTGCCTCTGGCAGTGTCGAGCACCTGCATGACGGACTGTGAGTCGCTGAAAAACGCAAGTTATTGGAGGAGAGTAGGCCGTGTTCAATGTAGTCTTCATCCGTTTTGATCGCTTCTGCTGCAACCTTGAATTTGATTGCTAATACATTTGTCAACTTGTGTTGTGGGTAGCAGTTGTGGACGTATTCTATGAAGATGAGCGTCTTTTCAGCAACATTGAGCAGGGACCTATACAAACTTAGTTTGTATAGGTCCCTGCATTGAGTGACAACGTATAGAGAGGATTGCCTTTTAGGTACATGTATTTATAGCATTTACCAAGCGAGTAACCCATTTATGCTTCAAAACAATATAATATGGTATTGATATTTGTGTTATTGCAACGGAGAACTAATGAATATCAATCTGCATACGTCCTGGCATACTTCACAGGGGCATTTCGTATGTTCTTATACGAATGTAATTGAGACGGACAACTTATGAAGCCATATTTATATTCTTCTGTTCCATCCGCCATTTCATGGTGCTTATACGGTTAAAGTATGTGTGTTGGACCTCTATTGATATGCGCTCAGTTAACATTAACCTCTGCTATTACGGTCATTTTGCAGTATAGAAATATTAGACCCATGTCAATCTGCGTGGCGTCGATACTTATAATATTTAAACTGCATTACACAGGTAATGAAGTCATATTTATCAGAGTAGAAACAATATAATGAGGTCCAATCATGGGTTTAATTGCAACAGAGATCTTATGAAGCTCTATTAATCCGAAATACGTAAAATACCTTCACTGGGCATTCCTTAGGTTATTACATTGGTTAAATTGACACGATATACCGGTAAGTATTTATCTGATTGTTTCCGACGAGCATCACAGGGCGCTCATACTTTTAAATTAACTTGTATTGTCCCCTACCGGTTTCACCGGAGGGGACTTATGGTTTGCGCTCTGTGTGTCTGTCTGCCTGTGAGACTGTCTGTCTGTAACACTTTTCTGGATCCTGCGATAACTTCAAAAGTTCTTAATATTTTTTCATGAAACTTGAAACATGGATAGATGGCAATATGGACATTATGCACGTCATTTCATTTTGTTCCTATGTCAAAAATTCTGGTTGCTATGGCAACAAATAGAGTAGAAATACTGCTGAAAATGGTGGTTTTCTGGATCCTGCGATAACTTAAAAGTTCTTCATATTTTTTTCATGAAACTTGAAACATAGATAGATGGCAATATGGACATTATGCATGTCATTACATTTTGTTCATACGTCAAAAATTGTGGTTGCTATGGCAACAAATATATATAAAAAATCTGACAATGGTGGAGCCGGTAGGGGAAATATATTGCCTGGCAAAAGTCATGTTTTTGATTGACCCCTTATTATCGGCGCGTATATGCGTCTACGGCATTTATTGCATTAAATGCACACTAGACCCCTAAACATCTGCGGCCAACAAATTAAAGCAAGTTTCAATATAGGTATAAGCAAATGCTTTTTTAAAACCTCAATTGTAATCGTGTAAGCACTATGCAAAAGTTGCCTGGACGCTGATTAATGAGGTCTCATTAGTTCTTTAACGGATTAAACCCGTGTACGAACATGCAAACGCTGTACATAAATTAAGTTCATTTGTTATTTGATTCAATGAAAAACGTATAAGCACTCTCAATGTGTTGTTTCGACGTAAATTGATAGGTCTCAACAAATACATTTTTTATAGGTCTGAGGTCTCAATTAGTTCTACCGGTATATTTGTATTAAAACCGTATACACCACTGTCAAGAATTTCATGACTCAGATTAGTAAGGATCAAGTACTACACCGAACAATAACCGTTTAAGTCAGATTATGATCGGTTCATTTATTACTTCTGCACTATAACGACCTACTATTCTCCTCCGAAACATTCTTGACGATGACACAAAGCAAAGACCTATCAATGTATATTGATAGGTCTTTGCTCAAAGGGCTTCATAGAACACACGATCGAACCCGAGCCGCAAACTAAGCATATTTCCCTGTATATTACGTAGTACACACCGTACCGTATCAATCTGGACCCAAAAGCTATGATACCGCGTACGTCTGCATCTAATGTTTACCGAATGAATCGGCAAAACGACTAGATTCCTATCATAATAACATTGAAGTAAAGTGTTTTCGTAATAATCATCAAATAATATAATAATGTACAGTTTTGAAGGAGACTTTCGTAGGAAACCAGTTGTGTCTCTTCGGGGCGCTAGTAAAAAGGTAACACGAAATAGAAAGTAGCCTAGCATAATCTGGAAAGTGGAATTTCCCAAGAATATTTTATCAGTCCGGACATTTTTAGTCTGAATTAGTGAATACAAGTTTCGCGGTCTGTTTGTTTTTGTATTTATATGTTTTTATGTCACATTTCATGTTCAACTGAGGATTAATCTACAAATATTGCATCAAGGTAGAAACCAAATTTTTGTTAATTTGATATGATTTTTTAGTTCTGTACAATCCGTAAAAAAATTGGATCATTTACAATTTTATGAAAAAAAGTACAGGCCTCTCTCAAGGATTGTATTTGATGCGCAGGGTCAAAGACCTGCAATTGCCAATATCTAACATAAAACACATCTTAGCAATTATTTAAGAGTGTTATTTCATCATGTCTATATATCATTATATAGTTTTTTATGAATAATTTGAGCACATGAGAAGTTACATGTTCAGAAATTAAAGTAAAAAATGTATTTTCACTTTCCTGGAAAGAGATTTTACTTTGAGCATCTACTGAACTTCAGTGAAGAAAGAATTGAGAGGTTGCCATGGCGAAGTGGATATTGTGTTGGCCTAGCAACCAGGAGGTCATGGGTTGTACCGTTTGATCCCCACATTGGGAGCAGTCTTTCAATCTCCCTCAAATACATAAAGTACTGGTTATAAGTCCCATGAAACAGACTCAAGAGTGTTGCAATGCATCTAAGGCTTTCAATGTTACCACTACCAAGCTTAAATAAATAAGTTTTAACTAAACATAATTATCAATATTTGTTCATTATTATTTACAAACATATACATAAGAAGATGTAATTTAGGAGGCAATACAATTCATTAAAGTAATTAATGTTTATATGCATAATGTAAAGCAATTAAAAGAAACATTCATAAATATTTTGATTTCCCAATAGTCAATTGTTAGTTATCTACATGAAAGTCACAGTGAGAAACTATGGTTAAAGAACGCTTAACTTCTGTAAGTGTGCTCAGTGGTTCAATTTATCCTGCTATGCTTAGGCAGACAATCTTATTCAACCACTACCATACATGCCAGACGTCCCGATCTCAGCGGGACAGTCCCGCTTTTGGGCCCTTTGTCCCGGCGTCCGGATATGAGACGATTTGTCCCGACATTCATAAAAAACGATGTAAGGTCTATAGGTTCCCAATAAAATTCGCTATTCAAGCTCTGTATTGCTAACACTTACCACCGCTAATCCCTTTATTGCCCCCAATTAACAATCCGATTCTACTTCTCTTGTGTACCAGTGCTGTTTATGACACCTTATCAGCGATTTATCGGCTAGTTATTGATTTTATCAGGCATTCACACCATGGTGGTCTTCAAGATAGTGGTCGCTTATTGCTATCGATAGTTGTATTATAATGAAATAAATGCTGAAAATGTGTTTGTTTTTGTCTTTGTTTGAAACGGTTTACAAAACAATTGTTTTGTAAAATTAACTCTACGTCACTAATGAGTCTTTTACATTTAATGTTAAGTTCCAAAATAGCGGGATAATTCCGTGTCAAGCTGATGTAACTGTTCCGTAGATAGTTTACTGTAACCCGTACTTTCAGTGTACTGGATAACTCTCCTGCGTTAATGGTTGCCATTGAAAGTAATATAATGAGTATTGTTGTCGTAATGTTCCAGATTTTGTACTCTAAAAAGATGAATATTATCTTCGTTGTTTGCTATTGTCTTATTTAATAAAATTGTTAGATTTCATGCTTCATATCAGATGTTTTATGTCTTGAATAAAAGTATCAACAGTTTTTATTAGTATTATACTGACTACACTAAAGGTGGAATGATAGATCGTTTTAGGTGTCCTGCTTTTTGGTCAAATGTCCCGACAACTTTTTATGGAATGTCCCGCTTTGGACCTAAAAAATTATGGCATGTATGACCACTACTGTTTTTATGAGGTTTGAAAAGTATGTATGTCTGATTCTTTATTTAAGTGGTTTTGCTTTTTATGTCCCCCATCCACTATAGTGGGGGACATATTGTTTTTGCCCTGCCTGTCTGTTGGTTCGTTGGTCTGTTTGCTCGAACTTTAACATTTTGTCTACTGAATGTAATAAGTCATGTAACTGACATTTTTATACATTTTTACTTTTTTCCATTTTTGTGTTTATTAAGGTGACATACATCAACTGTTAGAATATTAAGTCAACCTTTTTGGTAAAAATAGTGTTTTTACCAAATTTTCGAAATTAACATTACGAACAAATGTCATTTTCTGAATGTAAAAAGTAGCGTAACTGACATTTTGTTCAATTTTCAGGAGAAGCAAAAAACTGTTTTATTAAAATAATCCACATGTTTTCGTACTCAAATTTTCTGATTAGTATTATAATAACACTTGAAAAACGAAACAAAACTCCAAAATTGATATGCCTTTTTTTAAAATAATAAAAAACTAGAAATGGCGCGGCAGAGGCCGACGCGTATCCCCACGCCGCATGTTTGACCCAAGGGCGCCCCAGGGTTGATCATGGGGCCATGCATAGTTGAGATTGACTGTATTGTCATAAGAGAAGTTCAGTATCAATTAGAAGTGAATGGGTGTAAAAATAAAGAAGTTATAGTAAAAGGCAATTTTGGGAGGGTGTGGCCTATGTGGGCGGGGTGCCCCAGGGTTGGTAATGGGGCCATGCATAGTTGAGATTGACCGTATTGTCATAAGAGAGGTTCAGTATCAATTTGAAGTGAATCAGTGTATTAATGAAGAAATTATAGTAAAAGGCAATTTTGGGCGGGTGTGGTCTATGTGGGCGTGGCGCCCCAGGGTTGGCAACGGGGCCATGCATAGTTGAGTTTGACCGTTTTGTCATAAGAGAGGTTCAGTATCAATTTGAAGTGAATCAGTGTAGAAATGACGAAGTTAATGTAAAATAACCTAAAATTTTTTTATAGTAAATGGAATTTTTTGGTGGGTGTGGCCTATGTGGGCGGGCGCCCCAGGGTTGGGATTGGGGCCATGCATAGTTGAGATTGACCCTAATGTCATAACAAAAGTTCAGTATCAATTTGAAGTGAATCCGTGTAGAAATGAAAAAAATTATAGTAAATGGAAATTTTTGGTGGGTGTGGCCTATGTGGGCGGGGCGCCCCAGGGTTGGGAATGGGGCCATGCATGGTTGAGATTGACCGTATTGTCATAAGAGAGGTCCAGTATCAATTTGAAGTAAATCGGTGTAGAAATAAAGAAGTAAATGTAAAATGACCTAAAAAAATGAGTGATAATTTCTGACGCGGCCCCACCCCAACCGCTATAACTTTTGACCCAGGGGTCAGATCAAAATTCCAAATAGTGCAGGGTCGCACATATGCTCATAGCTACCATGTGTGTAAGTTTCAAGGTTCTAGTGCTTTTAGTGTAGGAGGAGATAGTGGCCAGGACGGACGGACGGACGGACGGACGGACGGCGGAGATAACCACAATATCCCCACCTTTTTTTCAAAAAGCGTGGGGATAATTAAGAAAGGGCCAGTTACCATAATTTCAACACTCAAATATTTTGAATGCAAAAAACCACGTAAGTGCTCTTACTGTATTTTTGAAAATGTCAGAAAATATACATTACTGAACAATTCACAAAATGTCAGTTACCCTAGTTAATACATTCAGTAGACGATTTGCAATAACTTTTTCAATATTCAAGATAGCAACTTGATATTTGGTATGCATGTGTATCTCATGGAGCTGCACATTTTGAGTGGTGAAAGGTCAAGGTCATCCTTCAAGGTCAGAGGTCAAATACATGTGGCCAAAATCGCTCATTTTATGAATACTTTTGCAATATCGAAGATAGCATCTTGATATTTGGCATGCATGTGTATCTCATGGAGCGCACATTTTGAGTGGTGAAAGGTCAAGGTCATCCTTCAAGGTCAAAGGTCAAAAATTATAAAAAAAAATCAATGTCGCGCAGAATGGGACAGTGTTTCTGACAAACACATGCCTCACATTTTGTGTGGTGAAAGGTCAAGGTCATCCTTCAAGGTCACAGGTCAAAAAATAAAAATCAAAGTGGCGCAGAAGGGGACATAGTATTTTCTGACAAATACATGTTTTACATGCAAAAGAAAAAAAAAGATTTTTACTCGAAGTAGATTTATTAATGATAATGTCAAAAGAAAGACATTTGGAAAAAAAGGATCTTTCATAAATGACATAGCCTGATGGGTTACTCTGACATGGGTTATTGGACATCCGCTTAAAGAAAACCAACCATACATGTACATGGACTCCAAAGTGTGCGACAGCTGGAAGTTGGAATATCGCAACTAACAACATCTATATATTGATGGTTTGCTTTTTTGACTATGTTTATTTTGTGCAGCTTTTTTGTCAATATCTGAACATCACATTTTTATTTTGTAGGAGGAAAGAACAACACTGTTAAAGCGAGCTCAAGAAGAACGAAATAAAAGAGAAGTAAGTGTAAACATTCCTTGTTCTTTATTGTTAAAGCGAGCTCAAGAAGAACGAAATAAAAGAGAAGTAAGTGTAAACATTCCTTGTTCTTTATAGTGTTTATAAAGTTACTTGACTCTTCTAATACTATTGACCTTTTACTCTCTTGATTTATTGATTTGTTATATAAATTTTGATTATAATACATTTGCTGCATACAGTTAAAATTGTTTGAAAGATGAGAAGTACTTTAAGTTCTAAATTAAAAGTCAAGATTTTTTTCTAACAACAAATTTTTGTCTTGACTTATGAGGCAGTTGCCAATAATGATATTTTCTAAATTGTTTATATTTCAAGTTTATTTATGTCTTCTTTCTGTTTGATTATCAACATAATGTATTGTTCCTTTTAGGATCAAAGATTAAGACAAGAAAATGCCATAAAGATCCAGAAATATTACCGTGGCCACAGGATACGAATGGAACAGGTGACAACTTTTTAAGATTTTATTTACACAAAGTATAAAGTTAGACAATAATTACAACAATATAGTTTGTATTGGTAATGTTAGATATGAATTAAATGTTTAATGATAATAAATAATTAATGTTCTTTTTATATATTTCACAAAGTTTATGTTTCACAAAGACAAGTGTCACTAATTTAGGTTAATTTCTATATCCTATGTTTCTACAATATTTAATATTTTTCACTTGTATACAGACATTGTTGTGTTTTTTTACGGCAGAGTTAATCTTGCCCTTTAAGGAAATTACAATATCACAAACATCACAGGATTTGTAAACCAACTGATCAGTGTTGTAATTAGCAAGCAAGACATAGCTATCATAGAACTAGGACAGGAAATACTTAATGTTAGGAGGATTAGCTAATGTTAAAGGGACCTTGTCACATTTTGATTAATTGAAAAATACGTTTCAGATTTACAAATTTTTTGGTACTTATGTTTTTTTCAAGGAAACAGTAATACTACAGTATTGAACACCTACAAATCTTTAAAATATCAATTATATGCATCTTTTGAGGATTTAAAAACCTGAAAATTATCAAGCATTAAAATCGCGAAATGAATATTTAATTTGCAAAATACTGTTGATATTATTATATTATTGTGACATTATGAGGATTGTTTATACTGTATAAAGAATTAAATACGAGTAATTTAATGAAAGTACTTATGGTGGAGAGGTCTAAGCGCTTGACTTTTACTCCAAGGGTCAGTGGTTCAAGCTCAGATGTGGTTTAATTTCTTTATTTTATTTTTGTTTTATTCTAGAACTCTTTAGTTCTGATGTTTACATTTATCAATATAAAGCATTGAATGACAAATTTCAAAACATGCGAAAATATGGGAAAAGGTACATTTAATGTAAAGCCACTTTATCATACATATAATATACCAATGCAAGTTGTAAAAGCACATGGTTAGCTATACATGATTAACCATTTTCTACTCAGAAGCAAACTTTGCTACTAATCAGTATCTTATGGTTGGAAATGAAGCCTTAAAAACTTGCATGAACATTAAGAGATTAAAATATTGTGGTAAGTTGGTAACATACACATTTATAAAACAAGAAAAATCATGAATATATGTGCTTTTTTGCTCTGACAAATGTGCAGGGTAAATGAACTCCTTTGATATGCTAGTTTGTATCAGCACATTATTATTATCGGTATTTTATTTCATAGTACATGGTGGACATTTATTATTTAAACTATTGTACTATTTAGTATACTAATAACTATAGACTACAATACCATGTTTGGCTTGTTCATCATGCTGTTATTGCATGTTAATTAAAATTATATAACAAGTGTTTAATCTCTACACAACCTGTCTAGCATGCATTAAGCACACACACTTTTATCAGCATGGATATGGTTAAGTAGTTAACAGTTATGTTGGAATGGAAATTAAACAAATCTTGATTGACATTTTCAGAAAGGAGCCATGCAATTCCAGTTTGATAAAATGAAGACAATGGTGGGGAAAGGACCATACACTGAAAATACCCTACAAGAGTTTGTGAAGTTGATCTGCAAGTTTTATGCAGACAAGGTGGATGGTGAACGGCTGGTAAGGCAGGGAGTTATGTCAACAATGTAAAAACAACAGCAAGATCTCAAACTAAGTCTCAACTTTTAAGTCAATTTTGATCAAAAAAGAGTTTTATGCATGTGAGTTACATCTCACATAAGCCTGTTCAGTGTAAAGTATCATCTCACATAAGCCCATTCAGTGTAAAGTATCATCTCACATAAGCCTGTTCAGTGTACAGGGTTCAACATTACCTTTTTTTAACAGCAATACCATCGGACAAGCTCCTCTTAAAATGTAATAGCCCGAATCTGATGTCTACTTGATCATAAATGACATAGCAAATAAACACAACTGGATCATGTAACGGTTTTATCAGGATTTATTAGTAAATAATCAGTGTACACCAGAAAGTTATTTTGATGCATGGAGTAAAACAAATGAAACTAAAATATATTTTTAACCAGGTTTTCCGAAGGAAAAAACTGGTTATTAGATTGGCGAATGGGGGCGGGCTGGCGGGCGGGCGGAACAAGCTTGTCCGGGCCATAACTATGTCGTTCATTGTCAGATTTTAAAATCATTTGGCACATTTGTTCACCATCATTGGACGGTGTGTCGCGCGAAATAATTACGTCGATATCTCCAAGGTCAAGGTCACACTTTGAGTACAAAGGTCAAAAATGGCCATAAATGAGCTTGTCCTGGCTATAACTATGTCATTCATTGTGAGATTTTAAAATCATTTGGCGCATTTGTTCACCATCATGGGACAGTGTGTCGCACGAAAGAATCACGTCAATATCTCCAATGTCAAGGTCGCCACGACTAAAAATAGATTTAAAAAAAAAAAAACTTTCAAAGGGGGGTCATTTTGTTTGTTCATTTCAAAAGTTCAGTTTGAGTTTTCTCCCTTTATCAGATTTTTTTTCACAATGAAAACCTGGTTTTGTGACAATTTTGTCCCTTGTTTGCTATTCTTTGTCAAATTCAAGCCATGGGAACCGACTCGATTTTCCATAGGATAAATTTGACGTTTTCGTTTTTCTTCATATTTACGTTTCCTGTCAGTTTTACCAGCGAAATCTTCTTTATTAACTGATTTATCGGACGAAAATTCGAACTGGAACAAAGCCATTCTTTAAATTATATTCTCTCCTCTGCTTCGCAAAAATGTTTACATTGACGATACCGATTTTTTTGATAGAAGTCGTAAAAACATGCTGTAAAGTTTTACGACACTGCAGAAAATCATTAATATTGATGACAACTTGACCAATGGAAACAAGCAATTCCTGCGGGAAGCTCTCCTTCGTGTCTAAAAATAGCAATGAATCATGTGAATGCTCCGGGTTTATTTATATTCGCTAGTTTTGTTCTGATGTAAATAACGGATACGAGAGTAATTTTACACATTAAGGAAAAAGGTTTTCACAGCAGTTAGTTATAGTCATATGAATCAGTATAGATTTTTTATGTACGACCAGTCGGACAAGCTAACCCGCAGTTTTACTAGCCCGACCAGCGATCTTGCTAGACAATGTCTGTTGGACATGCCTTAGTGTCGAACCCTGGTGTAAAGTATCATCTCACATAAGCCTGATCAGTGTAAAGTATCATCTCACATAAGCCTGTTCAGTGTAAAGTATCATCTCACATAAGCCTGTTCGGTGTAAAGTATCATCTCACATAAGCCTGTTCAGTGTAAAGTATCCTCTCACATAAGCCTGTTCAGTGTAAAGTATCATCTCACATAAGCCTGTTCAGTGTAAAGTATCATCTCACATAAGCCTGTTCAGTGTAAAGTATCATCTCACATAAGCCTGTTCAGTGTAAAGTATCATCTCACATAAGCCTGTTCGGTGTAAAGTATCATCTCACATAAGCCTGTTCGGTGTAAAGTATCATCTCACATAAGCCTGTTCAGTGTAAAGTATCATCTCACATAAGCCTGTTCGGTGTAAAGTATCATCTCACATAAGCCTGTTCAGTGTAAAGTATCATCTCACATAAGCCTGTTCAGTGTAAAGTATCATCTCACATAAGCCTGTTCGGTGTAAAGTATCATCTCACATAAGCCTGTTCAGTGTAAAGTATCATCTCACATAAGCCTGTTCAGTGTAAAGTATCATCTCACATAAGCCCATTCAATTCGCAGAGGCTAATCAGGGTCGGCACTTTCCGATTTAATTGCATTTTTGGAAGTCTCTTTTAACAAAAATCAAGTCTAAGCCTTAAGTGTCGTCCCTGATTAGCCAGTGCATACTGAACAGGCTAATCTTGGACGACATTTTATGCACATACCATATGCCCTGTTTTCCCAGTGTGACTCATTTTTAGTGTGTTTTCCACTAATTAATTAAAGGGAACTTCATTCACCCAGCTGCGTTGATATTTCAGGTATGGCTGTGTCAGCTGCTGGTGAAGCATAAAGACGTCTACCTGAGAATTCTCACCAGTGATTCCACTCAGGGACACCTGCAGATCAAGAACATCCTGACACTTTGTCTCAGGTAAAGGAGTGTCAGATTTTTTGGTCATGGTTAGATTTTGTGATCACCATTTTTTTGTCGTCTGGTGTATGTTGTCTTATTCGAAGTCCTGAACACACTGCAAGCAACATAAATTGTTCAATCTTCATGAAATTTTGTCAGAACTTTTGTTCTGGTCTAGAAACTGGGTCACATGATGTCTAAACATGGTTACTAGCTTGGGGTTTGACAAATTTTAAACTCTCTGGTAGCCAACTCAGAGGTGGTAATCACGTGATAGTCAAGATTGCGACGCACGTGCAGAGACAGTTTTTTTAGCCGTCTTATACTCTTTATTACTTTGGTTTAATTTTTAAATGGCGCTCACTTTTCAGCCATATCAGTAAACATGTGATTAGCGTTCATTTAATATTGAAATTCGCTTTATATCTTGACTACTCCTCACAAATTTTTTAAGTGGAGCTTGAATTAGGTCATCCCACTAAGAAATTTCGCTGCCAGTAAAGTCGAGATTAAGGGCAAATTTCAACACAAATAAAAGCTAGTAACTTTCTTGCTGATATGGCTGGACAGTGAGCGGCATTTAAACAATAAATACAAGTAATCAAGGGTATACAACGTCGAAAAATACCTGCCTCTGCATTAGCGTCGCCATCATGACTATCACATGATTACCCCCTCTTCAACTGGGCTACCAGACTTAATACTAATAGTACTAAAGACTAATAGTAGCCAAACTAATGGGCAAAAAAGTGCTACATTTATATTTATTCATACAGATACTACACATAGGAAACAAATGCATTAAAATTGGATTTTCACTCTCAGCGTAACAGTTAAAAGGGTTATTCATTTTAATTTTTTATAATACCGGGTTTCGAATGAAAGATATTTTAAGTAGCCTGCCTTGCTTGCACAAGCAATTTTTAATAGCCCAACTCAAATTTTTATATCCCATGGGCTGTGTTTTTTTACCTCGAATGGTTTATTTTAAGAAAATGCTTGTGTACACTCTAGAAGTCACTTTTTACCAAATTTGTTTAACTGTTAAAAACTTATATTTCAATATTATTTCGGAAATCTAGGGCCTTTGACCCTTTTGTATTAATGTTATTTTTCAAACCTTATTTATTAACTATGTAATTTTGTTGAAAGCAGAGAACTATTAACTTTAATAACACGTTTGTACTTGAAAGAAGTGTATTCTACAGTTTATTTGATGAAAATTGTGTGCATTGATTTTAATGTATTGAGTTTGAACCTGTCTTGTTTATATACAGATATCTGACGAGTATTGTTGACAGTGGACAGTCCATAGCAATCCCCATGCGTATGTTGGAGGTATTCACAACTCCTACCACTTTACAAAACCCCAACTTTCTTAAGACCCTGTGGCGATGTCTCATTGAAAAGGGTAAGCAGATTTGCTTAATGATAATGATTTTTTTAAGACAAAATTGGAATCAAGAAAAATGAAAAGTAGAGTACTGACTTAATGATAAAACTGGTAATTTACCATTTTTATTTAATGCTAACCATGTGTCAGCTGTAAATATCGATAGTAAGTTATTGTTTGTTTTCTTTTTGATGTAAATGAAAAATGTACAAGAACAGAATATGGCTGGTTCATATTAGCTTTGTTCTTTGAAAACTGGGCTTGATGCATGTGGGTAAATTGTCATCCCAGATTAGCCTGTGTGGACTGCACTCTCTGCCTAGACTGGATGTTTGTTTAGAAGAGGCTTCTTTTAAAGATGAATTGCATGCAACAGAAAGTATTGTCCCAGATTAAACTGTTCAGACTGAACAGGCTTATCTGGGACAACTCTTTATTCACATGTACTAAGCCCAGTTTTCCTTGAACAAGGCTGATATCTGTCACAGTGTAAAACATGATGATATGGTATTGTTCTGTGCAGGGTATTTTGAGTGCATGCGTCGCCTTTTGGAGCACAAGCTGCCAGGCAGCATGGAGAGGGGTCCCCAGCCCCCCACACCTGTGGCTGGCAGCATTCTTGACCTGGTCATGCAGCCCATCTGCTATGCTGCGCAGTGTAAAGACTCAGCATTCAGGTAAATAATGCTTGCTGTGGAAAAACTGGGTTTAATGCATGTGTGTAAAGTTTTATCCCCGATTAGCCTGCGCAGTCTTACAAATTCTGTTTGTGTATAGAGGGCAGTTTGATGAATATGCATGTGATTTCAAGTTTGTGTGAGACCAAAATTCTGGGTGCTATGGTTACAGAAATAATTGCAAAATAAAATCTGCATCCTGCCATAACAAACAAGTTTTGAAAGCACCGTTTATGAAACTTATAGATATCCTATTCTTGATCTGACAATATTAACCCCTTAAGAGACCGCTGATTTGTCTGTGACAAACATCTTGTTATGTATTAGTGTTTACTGTTCTATCTCTGCAGGTGCAATTTTAAGAGGAATAGCAGCAATTTAATTAAAAAAAATCAATAATTCTGGGTCGAATTCATAGCAGCACAGTGTTTAACCCTTTTCCAGTCAGAAGCAAAGTGAAAGTGGCTCTATGCAACCAGCATAAAACCAGAACAGCCTGTTAGTTACTCGCAGTCTGTTAAGGTTTTATGCTGTTTGCTGTTCATCTGTATCTTGGGGTTGGAAATTACGCCTTAAAAACTTGAATCTAGTAAAAATTGTCTTTAATTTCTTTTGATTTTCTAAGGTACAACAAACCTGTTAAAATGCGCAGAGGTAAAGGATTAACAAGTATCTGTCTATTACAGTCAACAGGTTCTGAGTTACGTTTGCAAGACGTTGTCCTGTCTATTACAGTCAACGGGTTCTGAGTTACGTTTGCAAGACGTTGTCCTGTCTATTACAGTCAACAGGTTCTAAGTTATGTTTGCAAGACGTTGTCCTGTCTATTACAGTCAACAGGTTCTGAGTTATGTTTGCAAGACGTTGTCCTGTCTATTACAGTCAACAGGTTCTGAGTTATGTTTGCAAGACGTTGTCCTGTCTATTACAGTCAACAGGTTCTGAGTTATGTTTGCAAGACGTTGTCCTGACTATTACAGTCAACAGGTTCTAAGTTATGTTTGCAAGACGTTGTCCTGTCTATTACAGTCAACAGGTTCTGAGTTATGTTTGCAAGACGTTGTGCTGTCTATTACAGTCAACAGGTTCTAAGTTATGTTTGCAAGACGTTGTCCTGTCTATTACAGTCAACAGGTTCTGAGTTATGTTTGCAAGACGTTGTCCTGTCTATTACAGTCAACAGGTTCTAAGTTATGTTTGCAAGACGTTGTCCTGTCTATTACAGTCAACAGGTTCTGAGTTACGTGTGCAAGACGTTGTCCTGTCTATTATAGTCAACAGGTTTTGAGTTACGTTTGCAAGACGTTGTCTTGTCTATTACAGTCAACAGGTTCTGAGTTACGTGTGCAAGACGTCGTCCTTTCTATTACAGTCAACAGGTTCTGAGTTACGTTTGCAAGACGTTGTCCTGTCTATTACAGTCAACAGGTCCTTAGTTACGTGTGCAAGACGTTGTGCTGTCTATTACAGTCAACAGGTTCTGAGTTATGTGTGCAAGACGTTGTCCTGTCTATTACAGTCAACAGGTTCTGATTTACGTATGCAAGACGTTGTGCTGTCTATTACAGTCAACAGGTTCTGAGTTACGTTTGCAAGACGTTGTCCTGTCTATTACAGTCAACAGGTTCTGAGTTACGTGTGCAAAACGTTGTCCTGTCTATTACAGTCAACAGGTTCTGAGTTATGTGTGCAAGACGTTGTCCTGTCTATTACAGTCAACAGGTTCTGAGTTACGTTTGCAAGACGTTGTCCTGTCTATTACAGTCAACAGGTCCTTAGTTACGTGTGCAAGACGTTGTGCTGTCTATTACAGTCAACAGGTTCTGAGTTATGTGTGCAAGACGTTGTGCTGTCTATTACAGTCAACAGGTTCTGAGTTACGTGTGCAAAACGTTGTCCTGTCTATTACAGTCAACAGGTTCTGAGTTATGTGTGCAAGACGTTGTCCTGTCTATTACAGTCAACAGGTTCTGAGTTACGTTTGCAAGACGTTGTCCTGTCTATTACAGTCAACAGGTTCTGAGTTATGTTTGCAAGACGTTGTGCTGTCTATTACAGTCAACAGGCTCTGAGTTACGTTTGCAAGACGTTGTCCTGTCTATTACAGTCAACAGGTTCTAAGTTATGTTTGCAAGACGTTGTCCTGTCTATTACAGTCAACAGGTTCTGAGTTATGTTTGCAAGACGTTGTGCTGTCTATTACAGTCAACAGGTTCTGAGTTATGTTTGCAAGACGTTGTCCTGTCTATTACAGTCAACAGGTTCTAAGTTATGTTTGCAAGACGTTGTCCTGTCTATTACAGTCAACAGGTTCTGAGTTATGTTTGCAAGACGTTGTCCTGTCTATTACAGTCAACAGGTTCTGAGTTACGTTTGCAAGACGTTGTCCTGTCTATTAAAGTCAACAGGTTCTGAGTTACGTTTGCAAGACGTTGTCTTGTCTATTACAGTCAACAGGTTCTGAGTTACGTGTGCAAAACGTTGTCCTGTCTATTACAGTCAACAGGTTCTGAGTTATGTGTGCAAGACGTTGTCCTGTCTATTACAGTCAACAGGTTCTAAGTTATGTTTGCAAGACGTTGTGCTGTCTATTACAGTCAACAGGTTCTGAGTTACGTTTGCAAGACGTTGTCCTGTCTATTACAGTCAACAGGTTCTGAGTTATGTTTGCAAGACGTTGTCCTGTCTATTACAGTCAACAGGTTCTGAGTTATGTTTGCAAGACGTTGTCCTGTCTATTACAGTCAACAGGTTCTGAGTTACGTTTGCAAGACGTTGTCCTGTCTATTACAGTCAACAGGTTCTAAGTTATGTTTGCAAGACGTTGCTGTGTCCAGCCTACTCAGAGCAGGTCTCACAGTTCCTCATACCTGCAATGGCGTATGGCAAATACCCATTTCCCTTTGTGGATCTGATTACCACCTTGATCACAGGGAGCAAAGAACAAGGTGCTGGGAAGAACAAAGGCTCCGGCCAGTCTTCTTCCGAGAAGCCTGCACCTATTGAAAAAACAGCATGGCTTCTGGGTGCATTTGTCACTCTTGGAGCTAAGGCACTGGGTAAGTTTCCCGCATGGCTTTTCCTTGCCAATTTGGGAAAATTGCATTTTATGAAAGCAAATTTGTATATGACTTTTTATAATAATTTAAATTTAAGATAAAATCTTATTTTTAACCAGGTTTTCCGAAGGAAAAAACTGGTTATTAGATTGGCGAATGTGGGCGGGCTGGCTGGCGAGCTGGCTGGCGGGCGGGCGGAACAAGCTTGTCCGGGCCATAACTATGTCGTTCATTGTCAGATTTTAAAATCATTTGGCACATTTTTTCACCATCATTGGACGGTGTGTCGCGCGAAATAATTACGTCGATATCTCCAAGGTCAAGGTCACACTTTGAGTTCAAAGGTCAAAAATGGCCATAAATGAGCTTGTCCTGGCCATAACTATGTCATTCATTGTGATATTTAAAATCATTTGGCACATTTGTTCACCATCATGGGACGGTGTGTCGCACGAAAGAATCACGTCAATATCTCCAATGTCAAGGTCGCCACGACTAAAAATAGATTTTTTTTAAAAACAAACTTACAAAGGGGGTTAATTTTGTTTGTTCATTTCAAAAGTTCAGTTTGAGTTTTCTCCCTTTATCAGATTTTTTTTCACAATGAAAACCTGGTTTTGTGACAATTTTGTCCCTTGTTCATACTTTTTTTTAGATGTATTTGAAATAAAGATGAGAAATTATAATTATAAGACAATTATTTTGAAACAAACATCAAATAAGGAATATTTGGTTTCAAATTGGTTTTACAATTTTGCTTTGGGAATGGGTCACTTTAAAGAACCCATAGGACGCCAGGAAAAGGCCTGTTTTGCTAATGTTGCAGAACTTAACATATTTTCAAGAATTGTTACGTGGACATTAATGTTTGTGTATTCTAGAAGCACCATATTGAACAATAGTGCGAAACCATCTTCATATCAAAACTGTGCAATGTCACTTACCTTTTTAAAATAAGCTTAAAAACATCAGACAAATCTGTCATGATATTTTATAACATGACACTCATGTGTTTTGTGCAGACTCTTCTTTGCTACAGAGTTTTGATTGTTCCTTATTGTGTTTCAGATGATCTTCCCCACTCTGCAGTGTGTGGGTACCTGCAGGTGATACAGTGGTTACTGCCTTCATTGCCAGCAGCCCGTGATGATGATGATGATGACGATGATTCTGATGAGGAAGAGGACATGGAAACAGATGATGATGTGAGTTTCAGCTATGTTTTCATCTTCTTTAGTCAGAGGTGGGCAGAGTTTATTGGTTTGCTGATATCTGTAGAACAATGAATAATTGTCGAGCTGTTTTAATGTTATCAGACACCGCTTCAGTAATATATGAGCCTTTCTTTGGGTGGACTTGGTTTAATATATGTTCATAAAGCGCCGTTCTATATTAGAATGTGCAGTCTGCTCAGGCTAATTAGGGACAATCTGGATTTAAGAAGAGGCTTCCCATATGCGGAATAAAAAGAGCCAGGCTCATATATAATGACATAATAACGAGATCAAATTTGATTACTCATCCATATTATTCCTGAATTGTGGAGTACTAGCCATTGGAATGATCTGAAATTAATGTTTCAACCACTGCTTTGTACATGTTACAATCCCATCTTAATGCAAATGGTGTCATGATAAACTCTTATCCGTGTTGTTTAATTAGCCAAATGTTCCAGGATTGTAGAGTTGTATTTTGTCATATTCTCAAATACATGCTCCCCTGGGCTTATTGTTATTTCAAGTGGCCTTTTGAGTCATTTATTGTTTTGTCTGACAGTGTTTATCCCACTAAAATCAAAATGTTTATCTCAAGATTGCTTTTAAACTATTGGGGTTATAACTGTTTAACCAAGAATTCTTGTTTCAAAATTGAGCTGTTCTATAGGAAAACAGGACTTAATGCATATTCATAAAGTGTCGCCCAGATAAGCCTGTGCAGTCCACAGTGGTACAAATTACTTTAACTCAAACATTCTGCTTTTATGGTGTTTGGTGTAAAGGACGTCTCTTTTTAGGGGAAATCCCATTTAGGCAGAAGGATCTTTTGATTGCTAATTGTTATTGTGACTCACTTTGTATGTTTCCCATAGAGTGAGCTGGCAGAGGTCAGGGAGGCGTGTCTGTCAGCCCTGGACTCACACACACACGTCAGCCAGATAGTGGGACTGGTGGGGAAGGTTCACTGCAAGGCACCCGTACTGCACGCTGTAGCCGTCATATGTCACTGTTTGATCAGCCAGCACAGATACTCCATCCATAGAAGAAGGTAAGAATAGGTGTGTCATTATTGGAACCTTGGAAAACTGGGCTGATCCATCTGCTTACAGTTTCATCCCAGATTAGCCTGTGAAGGGATAGCACTTTACACTTTTTGTGGAATTTTTTGTTAAAGTCTCTAGGAAGACTGCACAGGCTCCTCTGGAATTACACTTTATGTAAATTCATAAAGCCCAGTTTTTCCAGAACAAGACTTATTGTTAATGTAAATGCATGTGTTTTAAGAAACCAACACAAAAGTAGAGCTGTTTGTTCAATTGTGTAAAAACTCGTCAGTGGATAAAACAAGTGATTGCATTACAGAATTAGGCAGAAACTGGTTTTAACATTACAAACACTTCATACAAGTTATTGGTACGGATTAATTTAACTCAAATTATTAAAAATATTATAATACTTTAACTTAATTTGTTTGTTTCAGAATGCTGTTCAGTCTTGCTTACAATCCCACATTTATAAGAAATCTGTGGAAGTTTTGTGTTCAAGAATCCACGGTCACCCACACCAGGTATGAACTAAGAGGCACCACAAATTATTACTAAGTAAACAAACTAATAATTACATAATATACTAATGCGATAAGAAATTAGTTTTTCAAAGCCTTCCATGTGTAGGAGGGTCCAAAATCAGGTCGCAAATGTAGGTTTTAGTGAAACTTACATATATATATATAATTATTTAATAACAATGCAAAAAATGTTTTAGTAAAATTTCAGAAAATAGTAATAAATACAAGTAAATTTGATTGCGGATATTTGATTTTGCTCCTGATATACAAGTTAAACTGAGCCCTGCCCTGACAGTCTGCTGTACATTGTAGGGAGACCAAGCCCCTTATTCACCTGCTGAGCTGCAGTCAGGCTATGGAGGGGACCGACATGGCTCGTATTGTCCCATTGCTGTCTACATTCTGCTCCATGTTCAGCCATTCTCTCCACACACTGCACGATGCTGACTTTTATGGGGGTATCAAAGGTGGGTGTTCAATTTGCCAGAATTTATTTACCATATACATGCAACATCCTGTAACTTAAATTTAGTATGTGTTTTATGTTTCAAATATTTAATATTTGTTATTTATATTTGTTTACATTTCCCATATCTTTTGTCATTGTTATTCTGGTCACAGGTCCTGGATCAAGTATGCCGTTTGAATTGAAAGAAGTAGAGAATAATGTCCGTGGGCGTTGAGAGATGTATGTCTGGGCATACTAGAGCTGGCCCATCCAGACGCCAGGCCAACAGTCAATGATGACTACAGACGTGTTCTTGCTAATAAAGGCCAGAGGAAGGATACCAAGGAGTTGAGCAAGGAAACCAAAGAGTGGGGGAAGTTTGTTTAAGGTCTGTCTGATGTTCAGTCATATACGTTTTTGAAAATGTAAAAGAAGGTTAAACATGTTTGTAAAAATAGTGAAATTTTACTGTTATTTCTGACAATGTATCACAATAAAATATAACATACAATCATATGTTTATGTTGTATAATGTTAAATTTGAAGTACTTTTGTTATTGCAGTATTATTAAGTTAAAATGTGTTTGATCTTTGTAATTCAATTTAAAGCTTGGAAACTTGCTCATTAATCTGTTTAAAGGTGGTTGCTGGCCTTGTTCGGCAAATATATACTAGAGACTCAAGAAAGTCATTCTGTGGCAAAAATCATTGGCTAACTGACAGGGTTCAAAATCATTGCAGATGCAGTAAGTTGGTGACTTATATTATTTTGTTTTATTTTCAAGAACGCTATAAGGAAAAATTTATTTACCGCCTGCCCCTTTGAAGAAGTTAAAATTATATATTGTTATTCTCATCTGTGGGTTTATTGGTCTGCATCTGGATGATTGGCCCGTAGACCATTTATGTTTCTGCACTATGTTTTGAAAACTCTTCGACCCATTATTATGCAAATAATATGATGGTTTAATGGAAGGAAAGAAAGACCCCTCTTGATTTTTAGGTCAATAGTCAGGGTCACAATATATAAAGGTTTCCATCTGATCTTCACCAAACCTAAGTTGAACATATCTGTTTAACAAAAATAGTGTTCTTTAGCTTTTTGTTCATTAAACATACTATATTGCTTGTAGTATTTTTAAAAATGCACCCAATTTATTTAGCCATCACAGATCTACGGTTCTTCTATGTTGGTCCGTCGCCCATTTGTTTACCATGCAGTCGTTGACCGTATCAACGCGGAGGAAGGCGGACAACCCGCTGTCAAACAGGACGTCAAGAACCTCGTAATTCTCACTGAGCTGCCCTTCTGTTGTAGCTTCCATGACGAAAGAGTGAAGGTAGGGACGGTATTTGCTCTCTACAGTATAATATACCTGAATATACACTTTAAAGGTATGTTTATTGTCCCCTACCGGTGATGATGAAACAGAGGGGACTTATGGGTTGCTCTCTGGGG
>NC_068358.1:25710388-25804885 GCF_020536995.1 Dreissena polymorpha | reverse complement strand
CCTCATTAGTAAAAAGGTTCCATAAATGACAATTTCAAACATTGTCAATAAATTGAACTTCTTAATAATGATTTAATGTTTAAGTTTGCAACATTAAATATCTTAACACAATTTATTGCATAGCATTAATTAGTTGTAACACATATTATAAATACCAAATATGTGTTTCCCCATTTAACAACCTCGCAAACCAAATTATGTTTCTTTAAAAAAAAGCAAGACGTCATACGGTGAACATGCGACATCAAGGTAAAATATTATACATGACGGCGTCATACAATGATCAGCCTTTAAACAATTCAAGCTTTCAAATTAAATCACATTAATGATTTTAACAATGTTGATTGCAAATGTTCAGAGGAATCTGTTGTATTGATTGTGTGTCCATTTGACTTTATTACTTTCATGCATGGCTTGCATGTTTAGAAGAACCTGTCACATTGATCATGTGTGTTTCAGTTGAATCTGTCACATTGATTGTATGTTCAATTGTATATGTCGCACTGAATGTGTGTATTAGCTAGATCTATCATACTGATTGTTTTGTGTTAAATTGAACTTATAATATCATTGTGTATGGTCAGATGAATCTGTAACATTTTGTGTGTTCAGTTGAATCTGAAAGTTTGATTGTTGTGTTCAGTTGCAGCTGTCATTTTGATTGTTTGTTCATTTGAATCAGTCATGTTCTATCTTGTGTTTAGTTGAATCAGGCATGTTCACTGTTTGTGTTCAGTTGAATCAGTCATGTTCACTTTGTGTGTTCAGTTGAATCAGTCATGCTTACTGTGTGTGTTCAGTTGAATCAGTCATGTTCACTTTGTGTTCAGTTGAATCAGTCATGCTTACTGTGTGTGTTCAGTTGAATCAGTCATGTTCACTTTGTGTGTTCAGTTAAATCAGTCATGTTACTGTGTATATAGTTGAATCAGTCATGTTCACTGACTCATACATGCCATACGTCCCGATTGTCCGGGATTGTCCCAAAATGAAGAACGTGTCCCGCAGTCCCTGAAATCTGTCAAATGTCCCGGATTTTACAAAATCCATTTATACATGTACCTTATCTTAGGCTTAACTGCACCTCGATTCTGTGTTCCCACTAATCCGCAGCGTCTCCATGGCAATGCCTACCCGAATATTGATTCGCTACATGTCAAAATCAATCAATTAACAGGGGTCCTGTTATCAAATCGATTGTCTCACGTTCGCAGTCGAACCAAAAAGGCAGAATTGTTTAATGTGGTTGTTAATTGGTTTTAATATACTACCTTGCGTAAGGCCAAAGGAGTTGTTCACACAATCTGAATCCAACATTGTTGAGTAAAAAAATTATAAGCAGGTTATGTTCCACGTTTTACTGACAAAGAAGACGAGTCAAAAAGTTAAGCATATAAATTGTCATCCTCACTAGTTTATTTCTGTCTTGTTCTAAACACTCAGTAATTATAACAATTAAAATAATAATGAATTAGAATTGTGTTCGCAGTTGTAAGCATCATTGTGACTTGCCGTTATTGCGCTAGATTTTCGGACGCTCTTTTTGGACACCCTAATGTATCCCAGAAAATTATACTTTTAACTCTTATTTTCTTCCTGCAGATGATGTGATATGTACACAAAAGCATTTGTTGCTCTTTTCTAACACGAAAAACACGTGGCTTGTATCTAGTAGCGGAAGTAGTTGCGTTTAATTTGACGTTAGTAGATGTAATGTATTTCGGATACTGTAGGCTTTCGAATTTAGCAATTAACGATGTAAAAAAATGCATATAATTCTGTCTATATATATCGCTATATGTATACCTGTCCAGAAAATCGGCAAATATCCCAGAAAATTGAGCTCAATGTCCCGGAATTGGTCTGAAAATTTATGGCATGTATCACTGTGTGTGTTCAGTTGAATCAGCCATGTTCACTTTTTTGTTAATCTGAATCAGTCATTTTCACTGTGTGTGTTCAGTTGAATCAGTCATGTTTACTGTGTGTGTTCAGTAGTCAGTCATGTAACTGTATGTTCAGTTGAAGCTGCGTGATGAGACCTCGGGGACGGAGTATGAGACAGAGGCAGGTGTGTTGATACAGACAGAGAGGCATATGGACTTCTGGAGGGAACTGCCTGTCATCAACACAGAGAATTCATTGCCAGGTACTTTCCTACTTAAATGAATCAATACTTGAGGAAAGGAACTGATTGTGTTAACTTTATAAATTGTTTGAATGGCTTATATAAGTGTCTTTTTGATTTATAATAATTATTGCATGAATTTGGAATTGAAAGCAAAGATTCAAGATTGTGTTCACAAAAACTATTTATGCATTAATTCTATTATACTAAATATGCATTAAGATTTCTGAAGGTTTCAATATTTATTTGAACATTTTTTGTACATTATTTGTACATTTGGTACATTAATTGTTCCTGTTTGCACACTTGTTAATCCATTCTTATCTGTTTTGCATGCAGCAGCCGTTTCTCTCTCAGAAATAAAGAGAAAATGGCTTTATGCAAACAGAATAAAACAAGGACAGCCTGACATCAACTGACGAACTGTCCCAGTTTTAAGCTGTTTGCTGCTCAGAAGTATCCTATGGTTAGAAATGAAGCCTTTTAAACTTAAATGTAGTAAGAAGGGTCTTTAATTTAAGATGATTTTTTAAGGGACAACAATTGATGCATGATGGGTATCTGAGTGGTAAAGGGATCACGGTTCCCAGCAATCTTCAACATATTATCCTCTTGTTGGTCCATTCTAGTGCACACATACCTGTGTAACAGAGCAGTAAAGGGATCACTATTCCCAGCAATCTTCAACATATTATCCTCTTGTTTGTCCATTCTAGTGCACACATACCTTGTTGAGGTGCACTCTGGTGCAAGGTTTGAGCAAGGAAGTGACGTTGCTGTGTACATACAACTGTACGGGGACAGGGGGGACTCAGGTCTGCGCAGGCTCATGGACTCGAAACGAAAACAAACAGCGAGAAGTTTGCTGGAAACAGGTAGGCATAGTGAAGTGAAGTCAAGGTTAGAGTTGTAATATTAGCAATTCTAAATTACATAATTATGTACACACATTTGTGTTAGTACATTGATTATGACAACACTTCAAGCAATATTCCAATTTGAAGTTTTTATATTCATATTATGTTTCATGTCATATTTTTCAAGGTAGCAAATATAATTTTTTGAAATTAACAAACATCATTTGAACTTAAAAATCTTAGATAAACAACTTCAAACAGTAATGCATGGCTTTATGGAAATGTATGTCCTTTCAAATGCAGGTGGATGTGTTTGAAGTGCCAGCTGTTGACCTTGGCCAGCTTTTCAAGGTGAAGGTCACACACAATGGTAAAGGTCAAGGGTCAGACTGGTTGCTGGAGAGGGTGGTAGTGAGGGCAGGGGAGGACTCGCGGACCCAGTATGTGTTTGAGTGTCCCGAAGGGCTGGAGGAGGGGTCAGGAGTAGAGGATGTCACTGTGGAGTTACTCCTCACTGACACGTTGGATTACCTCCTCCCTTTAGAGCCAGAACCCCTGGCCCCCAAGGGGACATTTAAAGGTATCGTGTGAATTTATAATGGTTTGATAGAAGATAATTGTGTTTAAAACAAAATAAAATGTAAGCCATCTTTGCTATGTGCCCATATTTATAGCACAAATATAAAGTTCAGTTGCCTTTTGCATCACACAATAAATATATAACTGTTTTCACTCCATTTTTATGTCTTGTATATTTTCTTTGTATATCGTGTCCTACCAATATGAATGTTTGCATTAGTGCAGGTGGTGACTGCACAGTGAAGGTTGTCACTTCTGGGGAGACTGACAGCGGTACTGACTTCCAATGTTACAACTGACTGTGTATGGGGATGCAGACAGCACTGGGCCCTACCCCGTGGCACCATAGCAGCTGGATACTTCTACTCAGGAAAAAACTGACGAGTTTGATGTAAAGTATATGATTGTGTTGCAGCTGCTATGTTTGAGACATTACATATTGATTGAAATATTTAATAAAATATAATAATCGTTTTTATAGGATATCATTCTAAGCTATACAGTTCACACAATACTTTGAGCTTACTTACCTGAAGTAATGGTACCTGAATGTCCGGCCTCTGCCAAATGCTCTGGCTAAGATAAAAACTGCCATTTCCATATCACCCTTTCTACTACAGGTATTAAGTTAAAAATTCACACGTGTTTGGGTGATGGTTTGAGATCACAGACCCAGTTCCCTACCCATGACCTGCAATTTAGCCGAATTGTGTCCCTTTTTCACGTATAAAATTGGTAAAGATAAAAACATGAAACATCTTCATAGCACTCAATCTACTTCAGCTGTTCAATGAATTTGCTTACATGTGTTTGGAGTCATTGTGTGAGATCACTGAATAAGTTCCATGTATCTCACCTGCATTTTAGCAGAATTATACCCCTCTTTTAAACTTCTTGTTAATGTTTGCGTGCAAATATTCCAGATTTGTATATATACTATGGACCTTGAAATAATGATATATATGTGTTCAAGGGCAACCCTGATAAATTTGGGTTATTTTCTGTGTAGGTAGCATAGATGCAGACATTGCTTGAAAAGTCAATTAAATTCACAGAAGTGAATGGGTAAACAATCTAAAGATTAATATATATAATTTAGCATGGTCTCCTTTCATGTTTTGCTTAACAAATCTTTATCTTTTTCTTCCATATACTATATAACTACTAAAGATGTTCATTTTAAAATATGTCATTGTGAAGAATAGTCTAGCATGCTGTCTTGGGACAGCTCTTGCATAAAAATATTTTTAAAATGTTAACTGGTTCAATGTCAAATAATTTACTTTACAGACTGATCATTACATATTTCTGTCTGCACAGGTGTTCCTGGACCCAGAGGTGATAGGTCAAATACGCAAGATCCGCCTGGAGCATGACAACTCAGGCAAGCCATGGCAGGTTGACAAGGTGGGTACTGTTAGACATGTCGTGTGATAAGAATAAGAAAAATATTGTGAACATGTTTAAACCTTTTTAGAAGTGATAAGGTCTTTGTGATTTAATTTTTATTATTTATCAGAAATCCAAGCTGTTGTTTATGAGCTGACAACAAAGATAAAACCCTTTCCCAGAAACAAAGTGAACATTGCTATATGCAACCAGCATAAAACCATAACAGCTTTGATGCTGTTTGCTAATTATGGTATCGAAATAAAGCTTTAAAATTTAAATCTATTAAGAATGGTCTTTAATTTAATTATATTTTCTTAGGGCCAACAATGCCTCAAAATGCGTATCTGAGTAGGAAAGGGTTAATGATGCCATGCTTCTTCAGAGTTGTTAGGGTATGCCTTGCTGTTGCAGGTGGTCCTTGTGAGCAAGACAGATGGTGCCCAGCTTGAGTTTCCCATCTACAAGTGGCTAAGCCTGGAGCAGCCTGGCTTTGACATTGCTGTGGAGGTACCTGTGTCCGGGCATGACTGGCCGGGTGAGTAAGGGGAGGGATGGGGGTGAGGCAGGGATTGGGCAGGCTTTTATATTGGAAGGTGACAATGTTGCTGGTAATTTGTGTTTTAGACAATTACAACCAACAGTGGTTACAGGCCTGGAGGCAGTTTGATCACATATCTTAAGGGGGATCTTACGTAAGATTTGGTCGTACTCTTATTCTAAGTATGGTGAACTGTTTTGATCAAAGAAATCACAGCTAAGATGTTGAAAGATTTTGCTTAAAGTTGTGATTTGGTAACCCAATCTTAGCATTCGTAAAGATGGCGGCCATAGGAGCTTTAGATGAATTTTGACCATGGGAAAGGAGGCTGTTTTCGAAATAAATTTTTTTAGCATCAAATGAAATTGTTAGTCTTGGATTTAAGATAAGATTTGCTAAGATAAGATCTGTTGATAAAACGGCCTCCTGGAATTTGGATGTCTCCAGACTGATGAATTTTAGTAATTTGACAGGTGTGACATGTCAATCAATTAAAGATCCAGTTGCAGTATCTAAACCATTTACGTTGAGTGCAAACAAAGAACATCAGAAAGTCAAAGCATACCATTTTTAATGTCATAAATACTGACCTGCTATCTCATGCTTCTCCTTTCCAAGGGGAATTAACTCATCCGGAATTTTAACTGGGAATCCGCCACCTCAATACCATAATACAGGCCAGGTTAAACATAGTGCAATGCAACCTAGCCAAAAATCGGTAACCAACCCTCAATATTCTTTACGGATCGACCAGGTGTATACGTGTCTTTTACGGCTCTGAATTGAAAATTGTTTTTCGATTTATTTCACTTGGTTGATTGGGGTTTTGAATAGATATATTGTGTTATTTATCTTTTTATTTCTCATTCGGATTAATTTGTGTGGATTTAATTGATTTTGTTTCATTTGTAAAAGGTAAGCCATGCTTGTTTTTATTGAACAATGGTTTATTTCTACCATGCTGGTTTTTTCAGGCGCAAACGACCACGTGCAAAACGTGCTCTTCTAATACATCGCTAGAACGTGCAACGCATGTTCTTCTAATGTGTAACGAGATCGTGCAAAGCGTGTTCTTCTATTGACAGATTGTTTATCATTTGCCATTTTGTTCAATAATGATTTAATGTTCTGTATGACAATCTAATTGATCGTCATTTATTTTTCATCTGTTTTGAATTAAACTTTGTTTAATTTATGATCTACGGCAGTTTTATTATAATTTTCATTATGGTCAAATAATGATTTTATATGCCGTATGATAATCTGGTCTGTGACCAGTTTATGGTGGAATATGTTTTTGCTCTTGTTTTTCATATATTCGACTACATGACGGTCGCAGAAAACAAGAGTGGGATAAATACCCGGTGACTTCGCAGACCATGGATGACAAGTTGCAGCATCAGTCACCGGGTATCGGGCACGATGGCGACTGTACTATGCTAAGTCTCTTAAAATCGGTCAACATCAGACCATATGGCGACACCCGTCAGCTGGTCTTTGCCTGATGGCATTGGTCAAGGACATCGGCCAATGCCGGACCATTTGGCATCCGCCATACGGTCATTATCCGGTGACAACACTGGTCATGATATGACCGGTACGTCACCGGGGACGTTGATCACGGACATTTGGCTCTGCATTGATCGAAGTCTGACCGGTCGGTCCAGTAACCGGTCCGTGCCAGACATTTTATGACCTGCCGGTCACCGGTCATGTCACTGGTCCGGTCATGTCACCGGTCCGGTCATTGATCACCGGTCTGGTCATTGATGACCGGTCAGGTCACCGGTCAACAGAATGTCCGGTCACCGGTCATGTCACTGGTCCAGTCATGTCACCGGTCCGGTCATTGATCACCGGTCATGTCACCGGTCCTGGTCATTGATGACCGGTCAGGTCACCGGTCAACAGAATGTCTGGTCACGGGGCATGTCACTGGTCCGGTCATGTCACCTGTCCGGTCATTGATCACCAGTCACCGGTCCGATCATTGATGACCGGTCCGGTCACCGGTCAACAGTCATCAGTTAGGCCTGTCAACGATACACCAGTCACCGGTCAAGAAGAAGAACTCGGTCTTCATCATTGGATAATTCTTCTTCCTCCTTTCGTCGTCGAATGCATCGTCTTCATCAAGGAGTAGAAATCGGACACGCTCTTCTTCGTCGAGCAGTTCTCATCGTCGCGGCTCTCGTAAGCGATCACATCGTCACTCATGGAGACGGTATTCTAGAAGATCTCGGTCTCATCGCAGCCGATCCACATCTCGACAGCACAGCTGATCCAGATCTATCTAGACATCGCAGGAAACGAGGAGGTCGTCAACCTTCACAGAGACATCATCGGACTTCATTGAGCATAACAGTATAGTTATCGAACATACCTCTCCTTCATTGAGCAGTTCTTGGCTTGTAAGCGATCACGTCAACGCTCACGGAGACAATATTGTAGGAGACAATATTTCCAGCGTAGACGAACAATATTTTGAGGCATCGCAGTTATATGGCATGTTGCCACTTCTCACGTAGGCGTTAATGAACCTACTAGTCATATCGAGGTTCTCCATTTTATTCCTTTATGAATATCATGCCTCCATTCCACGTGTGATGGTTTTTCTTATGGCATCCACACTTGTTGCAGTCACCGAGCCGTATTTGTATACAAACACTAGTTCGTTTAACTTCAGGCTTCGGGATAAGGTGTTTATTTCTCCACTACAACTACAGGACACTATGCCTATTTATACTGATAATCTACCGTTGTTTTCCGGTTAACATTATCAGATGACTTCGTCGATGGTCATTCTTCTGCACCAGATATTTCCATTCTGACGCAGTTATATTATATCGGTCCGGTACGATCACCGGACATCGGTCACCATTCATCGGTCATATCACCGATCACTGGTCACCGGTCAGAATAAGTAGTCGTTCATCATCATCGGACTATTCTTCTCCTCCTCTTCTTTGTCATCGAATGATCCTTTGTCGTCTGCTTTAGTGATATCTCATCCCAATCAGACTGGATTTTTGGCACGATCTTCTTTTCCGAGCAGTGCTTGACATTTATATCAGACCATATGGATTCCACCATTTTTCGGTCTTTAACTGGTACGTCACCGGTCATATTATGACTGGTCCGTTCACCTGGCTACAGTTACCGGTCATTGACCGGTCCAGTTCGGTCACCAGTTACCAATCACCGGTATTCCACTGTGTTTTCATCGGTCAATTTTATAGTATCACGAGTATCATCTACATTACCTAGTGGTATACCCCTGGCTATGATTGTATTGAATACTATATTTTATGGATTCAACAATCTACATGACATTTTGTGTTTTTCAATACTGATGTTCTACTGGCGACCGTTGGTTACCAAATCCTCTCCGCTGACTTGGTCTATGGTTGATTTTCCTGACCAGCTATCCATTCTGGTGCTGGTTATGACCTACTAATACTAGAAGATTATGAAATACCTATATCTGTTATTTCTACTTCTATCTCAACTGGCTACATGCAGACTACTGGTCTTGCAGATAGATCAGCTGAAGCGGGCTCGGAGTCTAGCATTGAGGTCGAACATTACTATTTGACCTCTATTAATTTATGCTGGAGACCCAAAGGATGAATTGTTTTAACCACCTTTACCTGTCGGCTACAGACTTTGCAGTCAGTGTCACGGAACAGTTGGGACACATAAGTGACACTAGAAGGATTAGCAAGACGACATTTCTATTGCTCCTACAACAGTGCATATTTTCAAGGTACTGGAATCAACAAGAGTTCTGATACATAGGATTGCCTTTCAGATTGACCGCATGGCGGCTACAGTCTTGTAGATGGCTTGGGAGCTATAAACTCAGATCTTAGATGCTAGGATCTGGAGGGACCTCATCTTAAAGTTCTTCTTCTATTACACTTCTGGCCATAACAGGCCGTCTTCCTATAACTGGTCGTATTCCTTTCGGAATTCATCCCGGTTAGGAGTCTTGAAGTAAATGGATTAATCAAGTCAGAGTTGAAGACTTCCAAACATTCTACCAGCAAGGGTGGACCCCTTAAGGTTACTCCTAGGGTTTTCACCTTTTTCTGCCATCACACCTCCGATTCTGGAGGTACCACTGTCAATCATATTTCCGTACTTCTCAAATCGATAACTTCACGACCTGTATTCTCCAGGATTTTAAAGGCGCCTTTTATTGGTTCAACAAGAGGCTATATACTGTAGGTAGGTCATAAACTTATAAGTGTTAAACATTTTCCTATTCTACCAATTTTCAAGTGTGTTGGGAGTGGGAAAGTTCGGCTTGCCGTGATTTCTTTCTCCACCCATCCTTAACTAATGGTTCCGGCCACCAGTCGGTATTTACCGGTCCGGTCACTGGTCTATCTGCTGAGACGTCTTTTCTTGCGTCCGTTTCAGCTTTATTTTTAAGTTAATTGTATTAATCTCGGGATAATTAAATGACACAGATTTCCATCTTTTTGTCATTATTTACCACTATTGAGTGGTGTTTAGATTATCTCGGCAAGAATATAGTTTATTCTACCACAACCTTCCTTACATCTTATACAGATGTGAGCAGAGAGGGTTAGGGACGATCACATAGAACAACGTATCTTGATTTTCTCAATTATGTGGTATCCTAATGAATATCACCTGCACATCTACATCTTAAAAGCGAAAATTCTTTTCAGCTGTTTTTCATTTACAACACATTTTCACGGTTCCTTTGTGATGGCTTCAACTATCACACATTGGTCGTGGTTTACTTACAGACACGGAGGTGATCATATTATCACTCCTTGTATCTGGAAATCAGGAACTTATTCGTTCTTTGCAAGAAGAACAAATTTTCTTTATCGTCTTACTCATACCAGGTCGTCTCAACACCCTGTGGGACGTTTTGTCTTGCAGTTCTTTCTGTCGAATTATTTTTCCGTTGGGTTCAAATAAATGATTGCGCATGCGCTGCAGTGATTTTGCAATGGAGTACAAAAATTGATGCATAGTATATCGAATAACGTTGTTTATCATCTAACCCTAGTAATGAGCGTTATGCGATCGTAGATCGCAGTATATACCGGTATGCTGAACAGCGTCAATAATGCAGTTCACAGAAATCGATCCAGCAGGGTGTGCGATTGTTATACATTCGTCCACTTGACATAAACTGGAATATCTTGCTTCTTGGTGAGTCTTTGGAATAACTGAGTTTTTGCCATAATTTCATGCAATTTACTTAATGAACCATGGGATTATAGTTCTACGACCTTTTAAGTCTCCTTTACAATTATTTTCAGGAAACTTCTTCACGGGTCAAATATCATATCTCAGAGAGACATATTTTTACTGATCCAAACATGTGCCACTACATGTCTGGCCATTATTTAGTTATCTCTGCAGAAGAACGTTTTTCCGTTAAGAGTTTCAATCCTTGTTACTTGTGCAAGGCTAATTCCATCAGAACTGTATAAAGGTTCTATGGAAATTCTTTTTTGACTGGGTATTCGAGAGCAAAGTTATTACCTTAATCACTCTGCTAGATACTTAGAGGTTTTTCTCATCTTTTTCTTGATGATAAGAAATTTGTTCTTTTCTTCATTAAAGGATAGAGATTATGCTTTCGTATACCTTGTTTTGTGTAAGTCATCACAACTCTGTGCTGTCTTACCTATTTTGGTACTGATCCAAGCTATGGAACGTCAACACTATGTTTTTCGTTCCTTAACCTTCTTAGGCGGTTTTGGCTTGTGTTACATGTATTTGGATGCTTAATGAGCTTCCTATGAACCTTTTTCATCAGGCTTATTAACAGTTCCAATATAATTTTAAGATGGTTTTCCTTCTTATTATGGCTTTTACCATACGGTGAAGTGAAATTCATGCTTTTTCTGTTGAATACGACCAATTCCAGTTGGATCTAATGTCGTCTTCACTTTGTTGTGAAAAAAAAACACCTTCAAGTTTCCAAGTTTTTCTTAAACTGGTAGTCATGAAGGTATGAAGTTCTATCTTAGCAGTGTTAGTCGGAAGTCCATTCGAGGTTCTCAAAAGACACTCTTCATTTCCCTAAAAAAGTGGGGGAAATGTGTCTGCGTCTTCTATTTCTTGGGGTTAGACCTTGACTAAGGAAAGTTACTCTTATCTCTATCTAAGGATTCGTTCTTTTTTAGGATCTGACCGCATGAATTAAGATTTCTGTCTGCTTTGTGGGCATATATTAATCACACCCCCACTTTTTGACGTGCTCTAAGCTGTTTTCTGGAGGAATCCTGCCACCTTTGTCATCTTTTTATCTTCGTTTTCTGAAGTGCCAACAATACAATTTGTATATGTTTGGGCTTGTTGTGGTTTCACTAACGGTAGTGTCTTCTTAACAACATAGACATATTACTTTGTCCGAGAAGTCATAATTTATACCGATTTAACGAAGATTACTTGATAACCCTTGTTTAGGGTTTTGCTATCATTAGCTGATAACCCTGTTTATGGGTTCTACTGTGTTGGGAAAATTTATACGAACCTTCCCACCGCAGATGCAAAATCAGCATGATATAGCAGGTCAGTATTTATGACATTAAAACAAATTTTTTAAATAAAATTCATTTTAATTATTAAATACTTACCTGCTATCGGTAAGTAATACCTCCCACCCCGCTATTCAATTAATATTTTTGTATATATATTGAAAGAATATTGAGGTTTGGTTACAGACTTTTGGCTAGGTTGCATTGCACTATGTTTAACCTGGCCTGTATTACGGTATTGAGGTGGCGGATTCCCAGTTAAAATACTTGATGAGTTAATTCCCCTTGGAAAGGAGAAGCATGAGATAGCAGGTAAGTATTTAATAATTAAAATGAATTTTATTTAAAAAAATTGTTTTAGCAAGATATTAATTGACAATCGGACCCAATGTGATTGGCCAAGGGTATAAAATAATGAATGCGCATTTTCCTAGTGTTTGAAATAACCATATTTTATGACATGAGAAAAGAATTCCAATTTCTTTACTTAAATCTAAAAGAAGTGCCAGAACTCAAATCTGTTTTCCTTGCCATGATTTGATTTTATATCAAGTGTCTTAACAAATTGCACACAATCACACATTCACATGTATGTAAGTGTTGTACACCTCTTCAAATTAAATTAACTCCGATCTAGGTTGGCATGTGTATTGGATCAAATCGTGTTTTACAACCAATTAAATGTCTTTCTATTTTGTCTTATTTGCTGGTTTGTATATGTGTTGAAAGATCTTGAGTTTCTTAATTCTGCAGCTATGTAAGAAATACAGAGGTAGATTTTAGATTTTCATGAATTGTGATAGACTTTCAGTAAACTATTAACTTCTCAGTCTTTGTCACAATAAACAATTGTTTGTTCCCATTGTAGGTCTGATATTTTGTATATGTATGATATTAAATGGAAATAGGAAGAAGAGCCATAATGCAGCCAGTATAGCTCCAGACTAGCCTGGGCATACATGCTGTCTGGTCAGGGTTACATTCCACATGCAGCCAGTATAGCTCCAGACTAGCCTGGGCATACATGCTGTCTGGTCAGGGCTACATTCCACATGTGGCCAGTATAGCTCCAGTCTAGCCTGGGAATACATGCTGTCTGGTCAGGGCTACATTCCACATGCAGCCAGTATAGCTCCAGACTAGCCTGGGCATACATGCTGTCTGGTCAGGGCTACATTCCACATGCGGCCAGTATAGCTCCAGACCAACCTGGGCATGCATGCTGTCTGGTCAGGGCTACATTCCACATGCGGCCAGTATAACTCCAGACTAGCCTGGGCATACATGCTGTCTGGTCAGGGCTACATTCCACATGTGGCCAGTATATCTCCAGACTAGCCTGGGATACATGCTGTCTGGTCAGGGCTATATTCCACATGCGGCCAGTATAGCTCCAGACTAGCCTGGGCATACATGCTGTCTGGTCAGGGCTACATTCCACATGCGGCCAGTATAGTTCCAGAACAGCCTGGGCATACATGTTGTCTGGTCAAGGCTACATTCCACATGCGGCCAGTATCGCTCCAGACCAACCTGGGCATACATGTTGTCTGGTCAGGGCTACATTCCACATTCAGCCAGTATAGCTCCAGACTAGCCTGGGCATACATGTTGTCTGGTCAGGGCTACAAGCCACATGAGGCCAGTATAGCTCCAGACTAGCCTGGGTATACATGCTGTCTGGTCAGGGCTACATTCCACATGCGGCCAGTATAGCTCCAGACCAACCTGGGCATACATGCTGTCTGGTCAGGGCTACATTCCACATGCGGCCAGTATAGCTCAAGACTAGCCTGGGCATACATGCTGTCTGGTCAGGGCTAAATTCCACATGCGGCCAGTATAGCTCCAGACCAACCTGGGCATATATGCTGTCTGGTCAGGGCTACATTCCACATGCTGCCAGTATAGCTCCAGACTAGCCTGGGCACACATGTTGTCTGGTCAGGGCTACATTCCACATGCGGCCAGTATAACTCCACACTAGCCTGGGCATACATGCAGTCTGGTCAGGGCTACATTCCACATGTGGCCAGTATAGCTCCAGACTAGCCTGGGCATACATGCTGTCTGGTCAGGGCTACATTCCACATGCGGACATTATAGCTCCAGACTAGCCTGGGCATACATGCTGTCTGGTCAGGGCTACATTCCACATGCGGCCAGTATTGCTCCAGACCAACCTGGGCATACATGTTGTCTGGTCAGGGCTACATTCCACATGCAACCAGTATAGCTCCATACCAGCCTGGGCATACATGCTGTCTGGTCAGGGCTACATTCCACATGCGGCCAGTATAGTTCCAGACCAGCCTGGGCATACATGTTGTCTGGTCAAGGCTACATTCCACATGCAGCCAGTATAGCTCCAGACCAGCCTGGGCATACATGCTGTCTGGTCAGGGCTACATTCCACATGCGGCCAGTATAGCTCCAGACTAGCCTGGGCATACATGCTGTCTGGTCAGGGCTACATTCCACATGCGGCCAGTATAGCTCCAGACTAGCCTGTGCATACATGCTGTCTGGTCAGGGCTACAAGCCACATGCGGCCAGTATAGCTCCAGACTAGTTTGGGCATACATGCTGTCTGGTCAGGGCTACATTCCACATGCGGCCAGTATAGGTCCAGACTAGCCTGGGCATACATGCTGTCTGGTCAGGGCTACAAGCCACATGCGGCCAGTATAGCTCCAGAACAGCCTGGGCATACATGCTGTCTGGTCAGGGCTACATTCCACATGTGGCCAGTATAGCTCCAGACTAGCCTGGGCATACATGCTGTCTGGTCAGGGCTACATTCCACATTCGGCCAGTATAGCTCCATACCAGCCTGGGCATACATGTTGTCTGGTCAGGTCTACATTCCACATGCGGCCAGTAT
Source organism: Dreissena polymorpha (assembly GCF_020536995.1). Lineage (NCBI taxonomy): Eukaryota > Metazoa > Mollusca > Bivalvia > Myida > Dreissenidae > Dreissena > Dreissena polymorpha. The sequence goes on along the minus strand of NC_068358.1, from coordinate 25,789,974 downwards.
AGCTCCAGACCAGCCTGGGCATACATGTTGTCTGGTCAAGGCTACATTCCACATGCAGCCAGTATAGCTCCAGACCAGCCTGGGCATACATGCTGTCTGGTCAGGGCTACATTCCACATGCGGCCAGTATAGCTCCAGACTAGCCTGGGCATACATGCTGTCTGGTCAGGGCTACATTCCACATGCGGCCAGTATAGCTCCAGACTAGCCTGGGCATACATGCTGTCTGGTCAGGGCTACAAGCCACATGCGGCCAGTATAGCTCCAGACTAGTTTGGGCATACATGCTGTCTGGTCAGGGCTACATTCCACATGCGGCCAGTATAGCTCCAGACTAGCCTGGGCATACATGCTGTCTGGTCAGGTCTACAAGCCACATGCCGCCAGTATAGCTCCAGACCAGCCTGGGCATACATGCTGTCTGGTCAGGGCTACATTCCACATGTGGCCAGTATAGCTCCAGACTAGCCTGGGCATACATGCTGTCTGGTCAGGGCTACATTCCACATTCGGCCAGTATAGCTCCAGACTAGCCTGGGCATGCATGCTGTCTGGTCAGGGCTACAAGCCACATGCAGCCAGTATAGCTCCAGACTAGCCTGGGCATGCATGCTGTCTGGTCAGGGCTACATTCCACATGCGGCCAGTATAGCTCCAGACTAGCCTGGGCATACATGCTGTCTGGTCAGGGCTACAAGCCACATGCGGCCAGTTTAGCTCCAGACTAGCCTGGGCATACATGCTGTCTGGTCAGGGCTACATTCCACATGTGGCCAGTATAGCTCCAGACTAGCCTGGGCATACATGCTGTCTGGTCAGGGCTACATTCCACATGTGGCCAGTATAGCTCCAGACCAGCTTGGGCATACATGCTGTCTGGTCAGGGCTACATTCCACATGCGGCCAGTATAGCTCCAGACCAGCCTGGGCATACATGTTGTCTGGTCAGGGTTACATTCCACATGCGGCCAGTATAGCTCCAGACCAACCTGGGCATACATGCTGTCTGGTCAGTGCTACATTCCACATGCCGCCAGTATAGCTCCAGACTAGCCTGGGCATACATGCTGTCTGGTCAGGGCTACATTCCACATGCGGCCAGTATAGCTCCAGACCAGCTTAGGCATACATGCTGTCTGGTCAGGGCTACATTCCACATGTGGCCAGTATAGTTCCAGACCAGCCTTGGCATACATGTTGTCTGGTCAGGGCTACATTCCACATGCGGCCAGTATAGCTCCAGAGCAGCTTGGGCATACATGCTGTCTGGTCAGGGCTACATTTCACATGCGGCCAGTATAACTCCAGTCCAACCTGGGCATACATGCTGTCTGGTCAGGGCTACATTCCACATGCGGCCAGTATAGCTCCAGACTAGCCTGGGCATACGTGCTGTCTGGTCAGGGCTACATTCCACATGCGGCCAGTATAGCTCCAGACCAGCTTGGGCATACATGCTGTCTGGTCAGGGCTACATTCCACATGCCGCCAGTATAGCACCAGACTAGCCTGGGCATACATGTTGTCTGGTCAGGGCTACATTCCACATGCAGCCAGTATAGCTCCAGACCAGCCTGGGCATACATGCTGTCTGGTCAGGTCTACATTCCACATGCGGCCAGTATAGCTCCAGACTAGCCTGGGCATACATGTTGTCTGGTCAGGGCTACATTCCACATGCTGCCAGTATAGCTCCAGACCAGCTTGGGCATACATGCTGTCTGGTCAGGGCTACATTCCACATGCGGCCAGTATAACTCCAGACCAGCCTGGGCATACATGCTGTCTGGTCAGGGCTACATTCCACATGCGATCAGTATAGCTCCAGACTAGCATGGGCATACATGCTGTCTGGTCAGGGCCTGCTTGGGCATACATGCTGTCTGGTCAGGGCTTATAATGAGACCACAAAACTGTGACTGACTTTAAAGCGGACAGCATAGTTCATGATCAGTGTTGTGCAAATGAGCTGGCTGGTCTGGAACTAGAAGGTCTAGGACCCATTTTCAATACGAAGCTCGATTGTCAAATATTAATACACAGACACATGACATCTTTAAATAATGGCGACAGTGCAAGAATATGTTTAAGTTATCCTACTTACAGTTGAATTCTGTGATAGTTTAACCATTTTTGCAATAGTAATTTATACCTTATTGTCCTTTATTGTATTATGCATTCTCTTTGAACAATACATTGGAAAATTATAAAATTGTTGAATAATACAACCTCAAGCTAACACCTCTTATATGGTTCTTACTTTTGTTGCCTTTTCAGAAATTCCAGGTACTGTTTGTAGAGAAGTATAATGGCATTGTTTGTAGACCAGTAATCTGGTATTGATCATAAACTTGCTTCCTAGACTTTGCCATGTTAATACTCCCACCTTGCTACCACCAGTATCAGTATTTAGATAATTTAATGCATGCCATATAATCGTGTGATTTCCCTTGCAGTGGTTTGTGCCACTCATATTCTGTTGTGGTCCCATGTTTTCTCTCTGATAATATCAGCCTAATGTTTTGGTTGCATGATGGCTAGCACTATTCATATGTAGACATTTTTATGTATAAAAACAATGTTAATTTGGTGCTGTGTTTCTGCCTTTATATGTATTTTTTTCTGGAGAACAACGTGTGTACTATAGAGATGGTTTTTGTCTTTTGTCCATCAGCCATTTTAAAACTGTAAGTCATCAATATTTACCTTGCACACACTTTAGTAGCAACATTGCTGAAACTTCATGAAACTTAGTCAGTTCATTGAGCATATGATATCTAGTTCAAAACTGGTCCATGCGGGGGTAAAAAAACTCGGTCACTGGGTAAAGATGACAAAAAAATCCTGGTGAACTCTCTTAAAGTTACATTTTTAACCTTCTGTAACCAAGTGAAGGGGATCTCCTTGTAACAGGAACTCATGGGAGCGTCATTTAGCTAACAGGAGCTCTTGTTGAATACAAGTCTGAATATGCTTCTTTATTTTCTTATACCTGTTTAATCTGCATTGGTATATATTTATAGAAAAAAATCTGTGTTTTTTCATGCCAATGTTATTATCTAGGCTTTTTATGCTAAGCATTTTTATCTTTTTGCTCATCCATATTTTTGCAATGCTTAAGCCTAATGTTTTTATTAACAAAATCCTTAACTCACTGTGAACATTAGATTGTTTATGCTATAATGGAATTTTATCTGTGTTTGCATAAGATTCTGTTTATTTTGGCTGTATACATTGAATGCAAACATTTGTTAATGTAATTGTTTTTAATATTTTTAAATTCCTTGAAAAATAACAATTACATGCACTTTAAACTTATGTCTATTATTATACAACAGCAGCTCCAAATATAGAGCTAGACATTATGTAGTGCTTTTTATACAAATTGACATAGTAGACAATTGCCTTTATGCACTGAAAGCAGCCATAATAATTATCATGCATGTCAGTATGGTTTGGTTCTCTTTACATCAAAACAGTGCAGCCATAATGTGAGAAAAGACTCTAAAGTGAAAGATATGTTTTTTTGTCCTTACCGGTGAAACCAGAGGGGACTTATGTTTTGCGCTCTGTGTGTCTGTCAGTCAGTCAGTCAGTCTGTCACACTTTTCTGGATCCTGCGATAACTTAAAAAGTTCTTCATATTTTTTCATGAAACTTGAAACATGGATAGATTGCAATATGGACATTATGCACGTCTTTTCATTTTGTTCCTACGTCAAAAATTATGGTTGCTATGTCAACAAATATATATAAAAGAAATCTGACAATGGTGGAGTTTCACCGGTAGGGGACCATATTGCTTGACAATAGTCTTGTTACTCTTAATATTCTTACAGTTAATCTGTTTCTCATAAGTATCTTAAAACATTGAGTTGATATGGTATCCCCAATACCCAATCACAATTTCTGCCAGATTAGCCCTGTGAAGATGTTTAGCTGTGTTGTGATTCCAGTGCGGGAGTATGTTGTCTGCACTTTGACCGGTGACGGTTTTGGGTCTGGTACAGAAGCTGATGTCTATGTGAAGTTGATCGGCACAATTGGAGACACTGGCAAGAGGTTCCTGGTACACAATCTTGAGAAAACAGAGCCCAAGTTTGACTCTGGACAGGTACTATCCATTCAGTGAGCATATATGAGCCTCACTCTGGGGAAACAGGGCTTAATGCATGTGAGGAAAATGTTGTCTCAGATTAGCCTGTGCAGTATGCACTTGATCATGTGGGATGACATTTTACGCTTAAAATGAATTTTTGCTGATTAGCCTTTGTGGACTGCACATGATAATCTGTGAAGACACTTTATGCACATGCATTAAGCCCCATTTTCCCAGAGCGGGGCTCATAGAGAACTCCATTTTGTGTTATCTGTTCTAGGCATTGTCTGTGCAATATCATATTACTGATCTCTAACAATAACAATGTAAGAATAAGTGATCATATTATTAGAACAAGACATATTATCAACAAAACTATGGTATACATGTCATGTTATTACAATGTGTCAATACTTAAGCTTTTCATTTAAAAAGTTTGGCATAAATGTATGTTGTTTTTTTCATAAAATAAATCCTTTACTTTGTCTGTGCAACCTTAATTTTATGGCAATAATATTATTTGAAGCTTTAATTGTATCCACTTTGAATGCTCAGTAAGAAATTATAGGCTCAGTCTGCTTTCACAGATGAAACTGAATACTGGCTGTAGATTTATCCTGGATTCAAGGACTCTTTCTTTTGACGGAATATTAGAGAACTTTTTATGTCCCCCACTATAGTAGTGGGGGACATATTGTTTTTGCCCTGTCTGTTGGTCTGTCTGTTGGTCTGTTGGTCTGTCTGTTTGCACCAACTTTAACATTTTGCAATAACTTTTGCTATATTGAAGATAGCAACTTCATATTTGGCATGCATGTGTATCTCATGAAGCTGCACATTTTGAGTGGTGAAAGGTCAAGGTCATCCTTCAAGGTCAGAGGTCAAATATATGTGGCCAAAATCGCTCATTTTATGAATACTTTTGCAATATTGAAGATAGCAACTTGATATTTGGCATGCATGTGTATCTCATGGAGCTGCACTTTTTGAGTGGTGAAAGGTGAAGGTCAAGGTCATCCTTCAAGGTCAGAGGTCAATTATATTTGTTTCTAAATATGATGTGATACCAATTGTAACCCATGAAAAAACTTGCTGTTTACTGTTAAACCAATGTTCTTTAAGTTTTTGCTTTTTAAATGGGTTTTTTGCTGTTAAATGACAGATAAGGATAAATTAATAAGTTCAATATTATTCATTGATGATGTTGCTGTTTCCAGCTGTCAACATTTCTCGTGCAAGCTGTAGACGTGGGCAGACTGGTTCAGGTACAGATAGGTCACAACGGTACTGGACCAGGCTCGGGGTGGTACCTGAAACAGGTGGCTGTCCGGGAGGGCCTTGACTCCAGCGAGACATACATCTTCAAGTGTGACAAGTATGATATGAGCCTGGGCTTAATGCATGCGTGTAAAGTTTCATTCATCAGCAAAGACTATTCAGGGACAACACTTTCCGCTTTTGTGGAAGTTTTCTTTAAAAAGGAAATCTCTTTTAAACAAAAATCCAAGTCTATAATTTGACTGCAACAGTGACGACACTTTATGCACATGCATTAAGCCCAGTTTTCTCAGAACGTGGCTCATATGTATGATAAGTTTGTTGTGTGTGATCTATGAAAAGTATGTGGTGTGGTACCTATGACAATTGAGAACATATATCACATAGACAAATTGTTTTAGAATCATTATTGGTTTCAACATTCAGTTGTTTTTATCTAGCTGTTCATGGTGCTCCATTATCTGGTTGTTTATCTTTAACAGCTTATGTGACATTTAAGGGACCCTTTATGGACTAAATGATTTCTTTTTATTTACTTGTAGAGAAATATAGTCTAACGAGTGAATTTATTGCTTTTAAAAAAGCATGTAACACATGTAAATATTCAATTGTTAGCCTGCTTACTGCTTGATATTAACACAGGTGGCTTCATGATGAAAAGGATGATCACCTAACAGAGAGGCTCCTGAATCTTGACCATGTGGAGAAAACCCATAAACCTCTGTCAGTCATCACAGCAGGGACAGCCAAACAAGCGGACAAACCTGAGAGGCCAATATTAGAGGCGCATAGCGACGTACAATCAGCTCCAAGACAGGATGATGGGGGAGATGATGAAGAGGACACTGATAGTGTGGCAGAAAGTGTCCCTCTGCCTGGTGAACTTCTGGAGGATAGTGTAGCTGAGCTGAACGAGCCTAAAGGGCAGCCTGATGGACGGAAGAGGCCTGTCAGTGCAGATGACTGGGATGGAGACGAACAGGATGTCAAGCCACGTGAAGAACAGGTCGAAACTGAGTCAGATGGAGCTGAAGGGGAGGGTCAGGATGTGCCAAAAGAGTTAGGTAAAGGAAATACAGGGGAGCCTACAGAAGGTCTTGAGGCCGAGTCACTCAGTGCCAAGCCTGGGACTCCTGGCACCAAGGCAACGAATGATAAACTTGATAAAACCAGGGTTTCTTCATCTGCCAGAGATCGAAAGTCTGGGCAGGATGAGGGATCAGGTCAGAAACCAGTGTCAAGAGAGGGCAGCCTCACATACAGAGTGAATAAAGAAGACTAGAAATCATGTGTGTCAAACATGGTTATCATTTCATGTGTGTCAAACATGGTTATCATGTCATGTTTGCATCAAACATGGTTATCATGTCATGTGTGTCAAACATGATTATCATGTCATGTGTGTCAAACTTGATTATCATGTTGTGTGTGTCAAACATGGTTATCATGTCATGTGTGTCAAACATGGTTATCATGTCATGTTTGTCAAACATGGTTATCATGTCATGTATGTCAAACATGATTATCATGTCATATGTGTCAAATTCAACAGTAATAATCATCCAATGCTGCAAAAAATACAAGCAGTCATGTTTACAAATGAAGCAGGGATCATATTGCCAAATTATTCAGATATTGTTCTTGTTTTGTATCATGCAACATTTGAAACAAACTTCTTGCAATGATGTCACTTGGAATTACAAATTTGATCTGCATTGTCTCATTTGTTACATTTATATATCCATAAAATCATGAGGTGCTGTTTATTTTATTTTTAACAGGATTGTTTTCTGAGAGTGCCAGTGTTTCATTCACATTTTTATGTTACGGTGAAGGTGTCTTTAATGTTTAAATTGTTATTTTCTTACCCATTGGACTTAATCTTTTTGTAATTAGTTTTATTGTTGAGTGATACTGTTTTTAATAAATTTGTTTTGTGGTTTTGTTTTAAAGAAATACTGTTATTAATAATTTTGTCTTATTTTTGCGTTGTATATTCTTTAAATTATTATTTATTAAGATATTATTCAGTCTGTCCATCATTGTATATAGAAAAACATGTCTTACATGTATAACTGGGCTTGTTTTAATTACTGCATTGAAAGCAAGTTGTTATTTATTAGGTGTTTGTGACACCAAGAGCTTGTTTATGATTTTAGTGAACATAAGTTTGGTATGCTGTTCTTTGCTATACGTTTGACTTTGTTTATTTTACTAATTTTAAATTGTGACAATTGTACAATGTATATGTGTATCGATATACAAGTGTATCTAAAATGTTTAGGTCCATTTATTAGTTATGACCCTGCCATGGTGTGCCATGTAATAGGCTTATGGCTGGCCGTAGTAGTGTATCTTTTTTATTACATACATAGCCTTAACATCATTCAATAAAAACTGAAATGGAAACCTCTTCATGGTTTAGCATAATTTATCAATGTTCAAGCTATTATTTATAAAGTATTCTTAAATGGCTTTACATGATGTGGCTTATTCTGTTCATGTTGGTCTCATTTAAACTTTATGAAGAATATTGGGGTGATGCCAAAGGAATTCATCATGTGCCAAAATATCTGTACCTGTAAGTGGAACATTTGTATTGGTGCATCTTTTTAGATTTCAATTTGTTACATAACCTTTTCAGACAAAATCAACACTACTTGGTTAAGTAACTGATATAAAAAGTTATTCTATAATTATATCTAAAGGAGAATCGAAAAAAATAATCTTAGAATGAAGTTAATACTATACATAGTGGTGGCACTGTTGTTATGGTTTTACTAACTTTCCCTTCCTCCTTTTGTGACAAAGGGAGGGTTGTTTTACTAAGTAGGATGGATGTAATGTTGCCTATAATATTGTCTTATGATGTAGAAATCTACTGATACCTCTGAACTTAAGTTAACCATTAATGGCATTGAAAAAAAATAATTGAGCATATATCACAAATTTGTGTGTTTTTATGTTATATTTATGTACATAAGGCACTGAAAATCCTGACATGTCAGAGGCTGTGATAAACACAACATCTGTAATAGCATGTGATAAACCCAAGATCTGTGATAGCATGTGATAAACCCAAGATCTGAGATAGCATGTTCCTGTATGCTGGAATGCTGCCATAATATCTGGTATATTTAATTCCATTTTCACACTTACAAAAACTCTTATACATAAATATCATTTATTTAATACACTGTATTTACATTTATTCAAACATATGGATTTTTTCATCATTTATTTTATTGATTGTTTTCATGTATGGACATGTTTCGTTTTATTTTATTGTTAAATTAATTCTGCATCTAGATTTGTATATGTCTTATTGATTTTTAGTTTGTTATGCTCCACCAAAAAAATTTGGGGGGGGAGCATATAGTCCCCGCTTCGTCTGTCCGTCCGTGTCTTCGTCCGTCCGTGCACAATTTTTGTCCGTGCTATTTCTCAGCAATTAATGACCGGAATTCAAAGAAACTTTATGGGAAGCTTCACTAACAAGAGGAGATGTGCATATTATCAGTGGGTTCTGGTCGGATGATTTTTCACAGAGTAATGGCCCTTTGAAATTTTCTATAAAAAAATATTTTCCCCCAACTACTGTGCCCTCAAGACGTTTCCTTTTATCTGAATATATAGTGCAATATTGTGACAATAAAAACCTTTGGGGAGCATCACCCGTCTCCGACGGTTTCTTGTTTTTTTTAATTTCTGTTTATTAATAGGTACATTATAAACATTTTATATTTAAATTGAGTTGAATCTTTGATAACACATGCAAGAATGAAAGGATATAATTAAAATTTTCAATCGGCATGCTGTTATAGAAAAAGACAAAAGTCATGCAACATAATGTAAATGATGAAAAATAGTGAAACATTTTACCTGCTTTCTGGAAACAGTAATTGTTTTATGTGTAATGAATTTGTATGGAAGGATAAAACATGTTTATCTGTTCTTGCCATCTTGTCCTTTGATAAATATGTTGTGTAATGAAATACATGTGTTTTCGTTCCAGAGTTTGACATATCAAATTAATAATATAATGGCAAACTGCAGAGCTGATTTTTCCTTTTTTTAGCTCTATATCAGTAACGATGGCCCAAAGTAGGTGTGTGCGTGCGTTTGTGCATGCAAGTCCTAAGTATACTGAATTACAGTTTGATGATCATCCAAATGAAGGTTTTACACGACAAGGCTGGCATATTAATCTTACAATATTATAAAAAAAATCTTTGGCGAGATGATGAAAATATTAGCGTTTAATTGTAACAAGATATTGCTAAAACATATTAAATTGTTTGTGCGTGATTGTGTATGTCGATGTATACGAGGTCCTTCAGAGCCTTGACGCATTATGCTCGGAGTGAGTCCCAGTACTCATACCTACATGCATTTGCTTAGTAGACACACGAAAGTTGGGACACATTTTGAATAAAGCTGTACTTTACAGTTATTTAGTCATAACTGAAAGATCTTCACATTTGAGAGGGTATATTATTGTGGGATGAAACCCAAATTAAACCCGGGTTGCATAGGTTAGAAGCGAGTGTACCAATCACTGCGCTTACCGCAGAGTCGAACAGAACAAAAAAAATCTGAATCGAACCTTAAAATAGTTTTGTGTGATCTGTCGCGCCACGTAAAATAGTCGTCAACAATTCAACGAAAAAGCAGAGTAACAAGACAAAATATCCACATATGCCGCGATTTGAATTAAATCAGCATTCCAAGTGTTACACACTCAAGTAGAACACAGAGAGATTTGTTAACTTACCTTAAATATAACTTAAATTATTGTATCATGATTGAAAACAAAAGACCAATTCAAAAATGGATGCCATTTTAACTTACAAAATGTGTACCCCTACGTCAAACGTGATGCGGTATGTATCCCGTCGATATTGTTGATTTTAGTGTATGTCAACTCTTCGTTTGACTCACCTTTTTACTAACTGGCATACATGTATAATACATGCAAACCTCTTCTGAAGTCGCATTGATGTAGTGGATTTGGTGTCCGCCTAGCAACCGGGAGGTCACGGATTCGATTCCCACTAAGAGCGCTCCTTCGATCTACCCCAAAGAGATCAAGAACTGGTTATGATTCCAGGAAACGGACTCGAGAGCGTTAAAATAAGTATAAGGCTTCCGATGCAATTTAGCTTAAATTAATAGGTTTAATCTAAACTAAACCTCTACTTGGTAATGTAACTCACAAAATGCTTATATGGATACATATCATGTTTATTTTCGTCTAGTTATGTCTGCTTCCATGATGAGTTTAAAATCTACACGCGGTAAACACGATACATTTGTTCATCTTCATATCCCTTTTCCATTTCAAAACAGATGACTTAAGCAGGCAAATCCTTTGCAGATAGACATAATTCGATGAACTAACAAAGGAACGACATATTAATCAAAGAAAATTGCATTTAAATTCTACGGAAATTTCCGTCGAAACTTAAATGCACCAATATGACAAGATTTAACACTCATGTTATTCAAGTACATTCTACATTCTGAATCAAATCGGAAATGCAATCTAACCGGGTTCATTCGATTCATGTATTTTATCACTTTAGTTCACCTGAGCACAATGTGCTCATGGTGAGCTTTTGTGATCGCCTTTTGTCCGCTGTGCGTTGTGAATTGTGCGGCGTCAACAGTTGCCTTGTTAACTCTATAGAGGGCACATTTATTGTCCAATCTTCATGAAATTTGGTCAGAAGATTGGTCTCAATGATATCTTGGATGAGTACGAAAATGGTTACGTTTGCTTGAAAAACATGGCTGCCAAGGGACGAGGCATTTTTCCTTACATGGCTAAAGTAAAATCTTGTTAACACTCAAGAGGCCACATTTATTGTCAGATCTTCATGAAACTTGGTCAGAAGATTCATCCCAATAATATCTTGGATGAATTCGAAAATGATGCTGGTTGGTTGAAAAACATGGCCGCCAGGGGGCGGGGCATTTTTCCTTATATTGCAATAGTAAAACCTTGTTAACACTCTAGAGGCCACATTTATTTTCCGATCTTCATGAAACTTTCTCAGAAGATTTGTCCCAATGATATCTTGGATGAGTTCAAAAATGGTAACCTTTGCTTGAAAACATGGCTGCCAAGGGGCGGGGCATTTTTCCTTATATGGCTATATATGGCTATAGTAAAATCTTGTTAACACTCTAGAGGCCACATTTATTGTCCAATCTGCATGAAACTTGGTCAGAAGAATCATCCCAATAATATCTTGGACGAGTTCGAAAATGATGCCGGTTGGTTAAAAAACATGGCCGCCAGGGAGCGAGGCAGTTTTCCTTATATGGCTATAGTTAAACCTTGTTAACACTCTAGAGGCCACATTTATTGTCCAATCTTCATGATATTTGGTCAGAAGATTTGTCTTATTTATATTTTGGATGAGTTCGAAAATGGGTATGTTTGATTGAAAAACATGGCTGCCAAGGGGCGGGGCATTTTTCCTTATATGGCTATATATGGCTATAGTAAAATCTTGTTAGAGGCCACATTTATAGTCCGATCTTCAAGAAACTCGGTCAGAAGATTCATCCTAATCATATCTTGGACGAGTTCAAAAATGATGCTGGTTGGTTGAAAAACATGGCCACCACGGGGCGGGGCATTTTTCCTTATATGGCTATAGTAAAACCTTGTTAACACTCTAGAGGTCACATTTATTTTCCGATCATCATAAAACTTGGTCAGAAGATTTGTCCCAATGCTATCTTGGATGAGTTCGAAAATGGTTTTGGTTGCTTTAAAAACATGGCCACCAGGGGGCGGGGCATTTTTCTTATATGGCTATAGTAAAACCTTGTTAACACTCTAGAGGCCACATTTATTGTCCAGTCTTTGTGAAATTTGGTCAGAAGATTGGTCTCAATGATATCTTGGATGAGTTTGAAAATAATTATGTTTGCTTGAAAAACATGGCTTCCAAGGGGCGGGTCAATTTTCCTTATATGGCTATAGTCAAACCTTGTTAACACTCTAGAGGCCACATTTATTTTCCAATCTTCATGAAACTTGGTCAGAAGATTTTTCCCAATAATATCTTGTTATCTCAGGTGAGCGACATTGGGCCTTTCAGTCCCTCTTGTTGAAACAATTTATTATAACAGTGCATCATTAACACACAAATACATAATATTTCAATGCAACTGATGGAAGTGATATTCGCCAGTACATGCTTGCTGCTAAGTTACAATTGCATTTTGCTTTGTGGCATCTTTTCCAATCAAAGTACGGAAAGTACTGGTGTGACGATGCTTTTGAGAGGATGGATATAAAAGCATCCAGTTAAGTTTATCTACATCACCACAATCACCACAATTGTGTATGTTGGTACGAAAAAAAAATTTGGTACAAAAAATTTGGAAAAAAAATGTGGGTATGAAAACAAATTTGTGTACGAAAAAATATTTGGGAACAAAAAAATTGGGGCCGAAACAAATTTGGGTATGAACAAAAAATTGGGTACAAAATTTTAAGTTACGGAAAAAAAATTGGGGAACGGGAAAGTAGTACCTGTGGGGACCCACACTCGCACATTTTCGGCCCTTTCCGTCAAACATCAGATAAGTTCCTCGAAGGCAATAGTATGAATACACATTTCGGAAGCGGTAATGCGGTCCTACCTACGCGCGTCAAAATGTAAACGAAATATGTACACAAGTCTGTCAGGAATGATTGTATTAACGAAGAAAATCGTGTATTGATGTAAGTTTTTTTGAAGAAATGTGCAGAAAATATATTAAACAAGAGCTGTGTTTGTGAAACACAATGCCCCCTGCTGCGCAGCTTTGAAGCCATATATTTTACCTTTGACCTTGACCTTTCACCACTCTAAATGGGCAGCTCCATGACATACACATGCATGCCGAATATGGAGTTGCTATCTTCAATATTGCAAAATTTGACCTTTGACCTTGACATTAGAGGATGACCTTGACCTTTCACCAAACAATATGTGCAGCTCTATGAGATACGCATGCACACCAATATTGAAAAAGTTATGGCCAATGTTAAAGTTTTTGGACAGACAGACAGACGCTTTATATTTGACATTTGACCTTGAAGGATGACCTTCACCTTCACCTTTCACAACTGAAAATGTGCAGCTCCATGAGATGCACATGTATGCCAAATATCAAGTTGCTATGTTCAATATTAAAAAAGTTATGGCCATTAAAGTTTTCGGACGGACGGACAGACTGACACACTGACTGACTGACTGACAGTTCAACTGATATAGGCCACCCTACTGGGGGCATAAAAAGCAATGGCGATATTTTTCTCAGCCACATTATTGTTAATAGTTTGATATCACAAAATGAAAGTGAAAGTAGAACTGTCAAAAATGACAACCTGTCAACGTGTTGTTTATGCTGGCACGAGAGGGCGATTACACTCAATGTGTTCACATATTGACCATAGGCTTTGTCAATGACCTTTATAGTATGGGTAGCTTTGATATTATTTATTGCTATCATGTAACTGCATGATTGTGTATATGTTTACAATTCACAAAGCATAAATAATGATATAAATATACTGATTGAGCTTATAATAATCTGAGAACTATAGCCAGGTCAATTAAGGACTTAAAATACAATTTTGTGTCCTGATTTCATGAAGAAATGACCATGCATGTCCTAGATTTCAAATTCAAGGCCCTGGTGTGACACATTGGTAGCATTACCTTTAAACTGTTACCCTGCTTATGAGATTAGTTTTTATTGAACTATCTAAGGAAATTTAAATCAGGCACTGATTTTTCTTGTTTTAATACAGTCATAGATCAGTTGTGGCCTCTGGGTAATGACCAATTTTTGCTTACTTGTCACACCCTTAAAACTTTCCACACGTCTATAATAGCAAATCTGGATTTAGGTGATCTTCAATGGTACATTTAAACTTTAGCTCTGTTACAAGAGTGCTGGTAAAGTCCAGTCACATATTTAAAACTAGGCCATGTCAAAATCAAAGTGTCAAAGACAAATGAAAGATGCGTTCATTAATTATTGTCCAGTTCTTTACTACTGCTGTAAGTTTTTATTCACATTATCATTGAATATCAGGTTTAGCAGCCTTTTAGATAACAAAGTATGCTAGTTTTAATGTTGCTTCTGGGGATCAAACCCGTAGGGCTTTTAGGAAGATTCTGAAATTTCCGATCCCTCCAGAGCAACCAAACCAAAAATTAAGTCAAATATTGCCGACTCGGTTTTTTGAGTCGGTTCATGAGGGATAATGGAGCTCGATTGGACATTGTCGGCTCTGGTACTACTTACATGTACCCCGGGTACTCTTAAGTATACTTACATGTACCCTGGGTACTCTAAGTATACTAACATGTACCCCAGGTATGGTAAATAAACGTAATTGTACTCGGTCCATATTAGACTGTACCCGAGTTGTATTAGCGCCCAAAATCCGATGTCGTAAAACGCGCAACCGATTATCTTAAACACACTTCTCTTCAAAAAACACTGCATCAACATGCTTTTTGAGTATGTGTTCCGATAATATAGAGGCCATTCTACAGAAAATTGACATAAATGTGCAGGGCTTAACACTTAGGCACGTTCGAACGACATTCACTGCCCGTACCTTGGTCCGGGCTAGCCAATGTCCCAGGAACATGCCCGACCGGTCGTGTGTATTTTGGGCGGGATTATATGTTCTATATCAATAAACCGCGTTTTAAATAAGCTTTTCAAAGATGCAAAAATCTTAATACAGTACGATCAGATGACAATTAAATCCCAGAGTGAGTTCAGAGACAACAAACGGATCGTATCTCGAAATAGATTCGGAACCCCCTGATTGCAATCAAAAAGAGGCCGACAATTCAAAAAATCCCCGGCGGTTTAAAACACGTCAGTACCTATTTTTAAACGAAATGCCGCTAGACACGGTTTTTGATTGGTTTCCTCGAAGTGGCGTGTTTTCTCAATAAAAATACGGTTGAAACTAAAAGCCGGGATCGCCCAGGATCGTCCGGAATGATGAAGGTATAAAACTCGACATTAACACAAAGTAACTATAAAATTAATAGTTATTTATCAATTTTAAATAATTTTAATTTGTTGTCATTATGGAAAAGTTATTCCATCCTTTACACGATTAATAAATCCATTTACAGGAAGATAGAGACTTTATTTAGATTAGAAGTGTTTTGACAATATTTTTTACGCAATTCAATTAGCAAAACTAATATTAATGGTCAATCTCGGCTTTTAGTAGAGAGTTAACCCTGTACAATTGTTACAACTACCGTAACACGTTATTTTGCTAAGATTCACATACCATTTCTTGTAAGACGGTAACCCGGCAATCTATGTAAAAAAGGTTTTAACGTTCATGCCGTTGTTAAAGTTTGGCTTTACTGGTGGGGATGGGGGTTCCTCGGATACGAAAAGAAAAGGGAAGGAGGAAAGTAAGAGAAAGTATGAGGAAATAAACAAAAACAAGAAAATTTCTCCAGAAATGGCGTGAAGATTACAAATAGATGTCTTAAATAGATGAATATTGAATTCAATAGCATTAGTAAGGCAAGCTAATAAGAATGATTTAATCATAATTGCGCATCTCCAAGCACAAGAAAATACAAGTTGAATGATAAATATAAAGGTTTTAATAATACTTGGGTCAGGGCACATGAAAGATTGGTCAGGGCTAGTAGGTTCTGCATTTACTAGCCCGAACGGAATAGTTGAAAAAAAGTTAGTGCTAAGCCCTGATGTGTATATATAATTATTACAAAAAAATAGTCGACAACGACGGATTTAGGGCTAAATTTCCCGGGTACATTTTAGTATATTTACCGTACCCGGGATACATGTAAGTACACTTAAGAGTACCCGGGGTACATGTACGTAGTACCCGAGCCGACAATGAACAATCGAGCGATACTGGAAGTTTCAACATCTCTCACGCCCCCTAGCATCGCCTTTAGCAGTATTCAATTCTCAACAGGAAAGTGCTGGAGTCATTGATCCCGAGGGACAAGAAAAACAATTGATTAATGTTTGAAATACATAATTTGATTAATGACAATTCTATTATTTGAGCCAGGTCACAGGAAAAGCGCAGTCAAATCAGTATCCAATTAAATTATTTGTTATTGTCAGAAAAACGCTTTTAAGCAAACAGCTTTCAAGCGACTGCGAGCTGATCTAGATCCAAACTGGCCACACTCGCCTTAATGTCTCTTTTACTGTGACACAGTTCATTTAACTTTAAAATGATAAAAAGTACTAACACTAAGAAAGAGTATACAAACCAGTAAAGAGTTTGAAATCAATGTTGAATTTCAGGACAGCTTGGTGATCTGCAAATCCCCGATGAAATGTTGATATCGGGTATCATAGTCATTCAATAAGTCGCAAAATGCTCGAATACAATTTATAAAGCACAATGTGACTTATATTGATAACTAAAAATACCAGTAATGCAGTATGCCAGTTTTGCCGTGTCAAGCTGTTACGATCTAGAAAGTCCTTCATTCACATCGAGTATATGTCCTTCGAATTCCAACTATTGTTGTCATAAGCGGAGAATTTAGTGAATAAATAATTCATATATCCTAAATGACAGCTTCTAAATAGCGAAACAAGCCAATTTATGCAGTAAGAAAGTTTTGAATCGAGACTCTCATGGTGGCGGCCATTGTTGAATGTTGAAACACGAACGACAACTCTGCTAGGAGATATTATCAATGACGAGCAATCTCCTACGCAGTGGCGAATGCAAAAGGGAAGTAACTGAAAAATCGAGTTATCTCAATCGGACTTGCTCGGTCTTTTACATAGGTCGCCATTGTGAAAAAAATTTCTACGGTTATGATACCTTGGACGATGCTGTTCGCATCGTCAAAAATTGCTTCTTCCTCTCGGATTTAGGTCTTTTTAGCAGTTTGATCAATATTGCTTGAATAGTTCGTTAAGATGATTGATCTATGTATATGGTAATAATATATTCTTGCGAATAAATGACAAATGCATAATTTCTGTTTTTTCTGTTCATATGGCTTTCTTCTTGTTTCTTTATTAATCTTTCTATGCACAAACTGTTTTAGTATATAACAGCTAGGGAACCAATACGACTTTGGCTCTCTAGCGCAAATTACAGGGAGACAACGGTGGTAAGAGAACGATGATTTCCTGGGTGTAGTCTACTTTTGTCGAAACAGTAATATTTGCTTCGAAGCACGTTTTGCTGAGATATAACCCTCCGTTAAGAGATATATTCGTGCAGAATAAATGATACGATTAATTTATTTGCAATTTGCAAAACATTGGGACACTTTGACTACAAACATGTGGTAAGTGCGCGATACTCGCATGTGTACAATTGTGCGTGCGCGTGTATGTCTGCGTTTATATTTGTGTGCGCGAGTGCGCGGTGTTACCGGTAGTTGTTGTGTGTTATGGGCGTTCGTCATGAAAATTTATTGCATCTTGAGAGTCGTTGGTGAGAAAAGCACCAGATCAGAAAGCGAACGGACTTATGTGTTTTTCTAGTTTATGAGGTACTTCAGCGCCCGAGGCTGCATTATGTGAGGATCCGGATTGTATCCCAGCAGGCCGTTTTTTACTAACTAGACTCCTGCAAGTAAAGGACGATATTGAATATAGCTCCTATTTTTATCAAAACATTTTACCGATTTTTTTATGTAGTCATGTTCTGTTTCTGTGTGGGGGGAGGAGTACCCGGAAGAAACCCCACCTTTTCGTGTACAAGCCACTGCGGACTATTAATGTTTCGATGAAAACTGTTTTGAAGAGCATATCCATGTTCATACTGTTGGGATCAAAAAGAGCTCTCTTTTTCGATAACCCCTGGGTTAATGTTTGCGTTGGTAAAGAAAGTTTGTGACTAACGTCCAATCGCATGATTCATTGTCACAGCTGCGGTCCGTTTGATATTCAAACGTTCGCATGCCTGCGGTGATTGAAGGTTATTTTCCAGTTAGTATCTTCAATTAATGCGCACACTGTCACGATGCAGTTATTTTCATTGTTAATAACTCTTAAAAATCATTCAACTGCAAATAGTCAACATAATATCAATTTGCGAGTCCAATGCTCATTTGTGTTAACAATGTACGTGCTTTGTGACTGACAAGTTAAGGCGGACAGACGAAAGTACTGACATATGCATCGATTTGCTTGTGCACACAAAACAATCCTGCTTCTGGCGTTTTACTGACCCGCAAACGTAGGGCCTAACGACAAAAATAGTCAGAGTTTTAATTGTCAAGAAATCACTTGGAGTTTGATAATCCCGACTTTTCTGGTTCCCCGTTTTATGTGAATCGGACATAACAACATGTCATGTCGCATTTTATTAACTTCAAGGTGCGTCATGCCTTTCAACATGCTTATTGCTTATCGCTTACGTTTTGTTGATTTGGTAGTGTAATTACAGTGCAATGCTGAATTATTTTTTATTTTTAAATTGTTATGTAATAACGATCAACCGATGTAAACTCCAATAAAGATGGTACTTAATGATGCATTTGCATTAATACGCAAGATAATATTTTATTTACAAGTTTAAAGAAACGACAGATGCAATGATGTTTCTTGTATATGCCACCAAGTGATGCTAAGAAGCACAAAGCGTACGGAAGTTGCAGTATGTTGGAAACAAGAAATATCTTTAAAAAAGTCATACGGCGTTGATTGTGGTCCGTGTTCATTAACGATCAAACGTTGTATCTATGAGATCAAAATAGCGAATGCCGTTTGTTTCAGCGCAGTTCTTAGCTGCATCACACGCCAATTACGAGGTGTTGCGCCAGATTTCTTGACTTATTTCGCTTTATTAGATATTAAAAATAAATGAAAGCATATAGGTCAGCCGGCAACACTCGAATCTTATTTGATTCCATTATTAATAGTATCGTGAATCATCGTGCTCATGCTTAATACATTAGTCTAAATTGATAAATATTTCTAATTACATTAATTAAAATGGGTCATTTTCATGCAATTAATGAAAACACATTAAAAATCTAGGATTGACATACCATAATATCGCCGTATATCTTTATTTTGTATCTTTCTGATCAAAATAAACTTCAAGTGCACATAGTTTACGCGATAGCGTTTATATAACGATTTCTGTAACTGACCTTGATACCTTGCGGGTTGGAATGCAATGCATTAAAGTGAGGTTACAATTCCACTGCTGAAACGACGGTTTGTTTAAAGCTTTAAACATTTACGGGTGTAACGGTCAATTTCAAAACCAATTTTAAATATTTTCGTCAAAGCGTATATCCGGTAACTGAACAAAATACTTAAATGATCTAAAATGTATGAGTGCACAGAATGCAATATCGTAGTAATTACCAAATACGATAACACAGCCTTTAAGAACAAACGCTCTGGCGCTGACATTCTTCTAAATATAAAGGGGCAACAAAAATGTATTGATGTCGAGAATTGAGTTTGAAACTGCTCTATCTCTCAAACCTTATCATTAGAGATGAAATTGCTCCAGCTGAATACGCAGTTGCTAAACGAACTGTAGTATCCCTTTTCATACCCTATACTTCCTAAAAATAGAAAGTCGATGGAATAACATATTAATGTTAATGTGAAATCTGTATGAAGATAGCACGAAAAGTTTCAGGCCTATCGCGGGAATTGTTATATTCAAATTGATTGGTCGCTTTCAAAGGTTAGGCTAAGGTGAAAAGCTGGGGTAGACAGCCACACCGAAAAAAATAGCAGTATGCAAAAAGCATTTGCCATATATATTAAAATGCAATTGAAATTTGTCAACATTCAGTTGTCATAAGCAATATAAATGGTCATTTAGCAATATGAAATTGTCATTAAGCAATATGAATGGACTGGCTTACATTCCCTTCCGTAGCAGTATGGCGATTTGTTTTGTATTCATTCAAATCAATACATAGAAACGAAAATCGTATATGGTACATTGATTAGAAGTTTATCCTATAGCTAAATGATATTATAGAAAGAAAATATAGGTGTCATTCAAAACTTGCTCTATACATGCAAACCTGCCGTTACATTACTACTTCATGTACATAGCGGGCTACTTTTTGGTCATAAGAGTGTCAACATCGTGAGTCATTTGTTCTTAAATTTTTGGTGCATGTATATGGAAAGACTAATGGATTGACACCTCAGTTGAAGCAAGACCCGAATGAGATAAACTCTGAACACCGCGCATTGTTCAATTTAATGTTTTATTGTAGAAGGACATTTAACAGCTATATGACCGTCTTATAGAGCGTTGCAAGCCATTTTGGAACTTCCAGAGCGCTCAATGCGTGGTCGATGCCACAACCCACGAGACTGTGCGCGTACGGCTTTGGGACATTTTTGCGTTGGCATGTGGTGTACAAGTCCTGGATCCAGTAGACAGATTGGCGGACATATTGCTCGGTGCTGAAACCGAAGTTCCGATTCACGGATCTGTAATGAGACGGACACAGACACAATGAACGTGTGAAGTGCTAATATGAAAATCAAACACTGTGCGATACCAGGGGATGAGTACAAAACAATTATTTTCTGCAGTTTTTGTTGTTTAACTGAAATTATGTTTATATTTATGCATTTTAAGTTTATTCCTCTTTATTGATGGGTCTTGTTAGTGAAGTCTACTTTCAAATGTTAAAGCGAATGAAAATGAATACGATTAAATCACTTTATATATTACAAACATTTAAAATCAAAATAGGAGCATCAGACTGTGCTTCATCTGTTGATGAAAATTGCGATGTACATATTGTACAAGCTTTGCGTTGACCGTTCCATGCGGTGACCACATTTCTAATCATTTTCATGTTTAACGTTGTGTTGTATATAAGAGTCGTGTTCTGAGGAAACTGGGCTTAATGCATGTGCGTAAAGTGTCGTCCCAGATTAGCCTGTGCAGTCCGCACAGGCTAATCAGGGACGAAACTTTCCGCTTTTTTGACATTTTTCGTTTAAATGAAGTCTCTTCTTAGTAAAAATCCAATTTAGGTGGAAAGTGTCGTCCCTGATTAGCCTGTGCGGACTCCACATGCTAATCTGGGACGACACTTTACGCACATGCATTATGCCCAGTTTTCTCAGCAGAACACGACTCGTACTGTCCTGTATTGTGTAGACAATTGGTCACTAACCTTAAATAAATACTAGCGAATGCAAACAATATTTTATCTCCAATAATAATAATAATTGCACTATTATATCATATTGTTTCTGGCAAGTCATAACTGCTAACTGTTAAATTTCTTACCTGCTGAATCGTTTGCACCAGCGCTGTACCGTCATCTCCCTTGGGGTACTGTGTGTGTTTGTGTTTTCTGCCGCTCCGTGCGCCAACATGTGTACACTGCTTTGATTATTATTCATCGTAAGTGTGTTTAAAAGCGACACACCTGAGCCAGGATTTTCGCCGCTGTCGCGTTTACCGGTATAAACTGGAAAGTCGTCGCACATGTCTGGGGTGTGATTGCGTAACAGCCGATCGCTTGACGGTATGACGTCATGACGTTTTCCGACAACTACTGACACAATCGGCCTCATGTGGAGATCGTTAATGTCGCGAGTGAGGTTACACTCGTGTAGTAAATGGTCGTCAACGTTAAATGCGAGGGCGATGTGAGAAGCGCCACAACTGATAACGGCACAACAGAGTTCCGGCGGGATCTGGTTCTGCTCGCAGCGCCGTTCCGCAAACTTTCTGATGTTGCATTTGTCGTGGGTAGCGTTGCTTCCCCCGGAATGTGATCTGAGAAGGTGGCTCTTCACGAATCTGTTAGGCGGAGAATTATTTGGTGATATGTGAAAAATACATGAATCATAACACCAAAAACATACGTGTCGTGCATTTAAAAAAAAACATTATTTGTCGGTTCACTTCTATTAAAATAAAATCATTCACCGATATCAAGAAGTATTGTTTCTTGTATTACATTAAATTAAAAAAAAGTTATTATTTAATATAAATAATGTCAATAGTGGTTAATCATAGGTGTTAAAAATGCGTCATTTCCTACTTACGTGTGCATATATATATATATATATATATATATATATATATATATATATATATATATATATATATATATATATATATATATATATATATATATATATAATATAGATATATATATTTTTTGAGCATCTTTCCCGAAGTTCATTTGTCAACCTAATTAAACATTTATTCATTCTCTTGCAATATCCCCACATTCCATTAAAGAGACCTGACCGTACAATGCCTGTTTGAGTTAGTGCGTCTCATGACAAGGTTAGAAATCAGTTTTCGATGATAAATATTTACGTTGTCTCAGAGTAATCTGATGTGGAACACTTAAGATCACGTACGGTCCATTTTGAACGCCATATAATACGGAAACATGATAAGGTTTTAGCCAATAAAGCATTGAAGTTGACAAAACTAAAAGGCCATATTTAATAAAAGATACAGGCGATACGGTTATTGAACATGACCGTGGGTATATGCCTCCGAAGATTATGCACCGATTTCCTATTTGAGTCTTGTAATGAGTTATGTTATGAACGGAGAGTTGAAAACAAAATCTTATGACGGTAGAAAATACTGTATGTTAAATCTACAACAGTAACCACACACACTCATAAGGGTAGGCAATTCACTGGATGTTCCATTTGCAACAGTAATTACACACATTCTGATAAGGGTAGGCAATTCACTGGATGTCCCATATTCTACAGTAACTACACACATTCTTATAAGGGTAGGCAATTCACTGGATGTTCCATCTACAACAGTAACTACAAACACTCTTATAAGGGTAGGCAATTCACTGGATGTTCCATCTACTTCAGTAACTACCCACAATCTCATAATGGTAGGCAATTCACGACGGGATGTTCCATCTACCGCAGTAACTACCCACACTCTTATAAGGGTAGGCAATTCACTGGATGTTCCATCTACTTCAGTAACTACCCACAGTCTCATAATTGAAGGCTTTTCACTGGATGTTCCATCTACTACAGTAACTACCCACACTCTTATAAGGGTAGGTAATTCACTGGATGTTCCATCTACTACAACAACTACCCACAATATCATAAGGGTAGGTAATTCACTAGATGTTGCATCTTCGGCAGTACTTTCCCACACTCTTATAAGGGTAGGTAATTCACTGGATGTTCCATCTACTACAACAACTACCCACACTCCTATAAGGGTAGGCATATCACTGGATGTTCCATTTTCTTCAGTAACTACCCACACTCTTATAATGGTAGGCAATTCACTGGATGTTCCATCTACTACAGTAACTATCCACACTCTTATAAGGATAGGCAATTCACTGGATGTTCCATTTTCTTCAGTAACTACTCACACTCTTATAATGGTAGGCAATTCACTAGATGTTCCATCTACTTCAGTAACTACCCACAATCTTATAATAGTAGGCAATTCACTAGCTGTTACATCTACTACAGAAACTACACACATCTCTAATAACGGTAGGCAATTCACTGGATGTTCCACCTACTACAGTAACAACCCACACTCTTATAAGGGTAAGCAATTCACTGGATGTTCCACCTACTGCAGTAACTACCCACACTATTATAAGGGTAGGCAATTCACTGGATGTTCCATCTACTACAGTATCTACCCACAATCTTATAAGGGTAGGCAATTCACTCGATGTTCCATCTACAACAGTAACTACCCACACTCTTATAAGGGTAGGCAATTCACCGGATGTTCCGTCTACTACAGTAACTACACACACTATTATAAGGGTAGGCAATTCACTGGATGTTCCACCTACTGCAGTAACTACCCACACTATTATAAGGGTAGGCAATTCACTGGATGTTCCATCTACTACAGTAACTACCCACAATCTTATAAGGGTAGGCAATTCACTCGATGTTCCATCTACAACAGTAACTACCCACACTCTTATAAGGGTAGGCAATTCACTGGATGTTCCGTCTACTACAGTAACTACCCACACTCTTATAAGGGTAGGTAATTCACTGGATGTTCCATCTACTACAGTAACTACACACACTCTTATAAGGGTAGGCAATTCACTGGATGTTCCATATACTACAGTAACTTCCCACAATCTCATAATGGTAGGCAATTCACTGGATGTTCCATCTACTACAGTAACTACCCACAATCTCATAATGGTAGGCAATTCACTGGATGTTCCGTCTACTGCAGTAACTACCCACAATCTCATAATGGTAGACAATTCACTGGATGTTCTATCTACTTCAGTAACTACCCACAATCTCATAATGGTAGGCAATTCACTGGATGTTCCATGTACTACAGTAACTACCCACAATCTCATAATGGTAGGCAATTCACTGGATGTTCCGTCTACTACAGTAACTACCCACACTCTTATAAGGGTAGGCAATTCACTAGATGTTACATCTACTTCAGTAACTACACACTCTCTTATAAGGGTAGGCAATTCACTGGATGTTCCATCTACTGCAGTAACTACCCACAATCTCATAAGGGTAGACAATTCACAGGAAGTTCCATCTACTGCAGTAACTACCCACAGTCTCATAATGGTAGGCAATTCACTGGATGTTCCATCTACCACAGTAACTACCCACACTCTTATAAGGGTAGGCAATTCACTGGATGTTCCATATACTGCAGTAACTACCCACAGTCTCATAATGGTAGGCAATTCACAGGAAGTTCCATCTACTGCAGTAACTACCCACAGTCTCATAATGGTAGGCAATTCACTAGCTGTTACATCTTCTACAGTTACTACCCACACTCTTATAAGGGTAGGTAATTCACTGGATGTTCCATCTACTTCAGTAACTACCCACACTCTTTTAATGGTAGGCAATTCACTGGATGTTCCATATACTACAGTAACTACACACTCTTATAAGGGTAGGCAATTCACTGGAAGTTCCATGTACTACAGTAACTACACACTCTCTAATAAGGGTAGGCAATTTACTGGATGTTCCATCTACTACAGTAACTACCCACAATCGCATAAGGGTAGGCAATTCACTGGATGTTCCATATACTACAGTAACTATCCACACTCTTATAAGGTTAGGTAATTCACTGGATGTTCCATATACTACAGTAACTACACACACTCTTATAAGGGTAGGCAATTTACTGGATGTTCCATCTACTACAGTAACTACACACACTCTTATAAGGGTAGGCAATTCACTGGATGTTCCATATACTACAGTAACTACCCACAATCTCATAAGGGTAGGCAATCCACTGGATGTTCCATATACATGTACTACAGTAACTACCCACACTCTTATAATGGTAGGCAATTCACTGGATGTTCCATCTACTACAGTAACTACCCACAATCTCATAATGGTAGGCAATTCACTGGATGTTCCGTCTACTACAGTAACTACCCACAATCTCATAATGGTAGGCAATTCACTGGATGTTCCATCTACTACAGTAACTACCCACAATCTCATAATGGTAGGCAATTCACTGGATGTTCCATATACTACAGTAACTACCCACAATCTCATAATGGTAGGCAATTCACTGGATGTTCCATATACTACAGTAACTACCCACACTCTTATAATGGTATGCAATTCACTGGATGTACCATATACTACAGTAACTACACACACTCTTATAAGGTTAGGCAATTCACTGGATGTTCCATCTACTTCAGTAACTACCCACAGTCTCATAATTGAAGGCTTTTCACTGGATGTTCCATCTACTACAGTAACTACCCACACTCTTATAAGGGTAGGTAATTCACTGGATGTTCCATCTACTACAACAACTACCCACAATATCATAAGGGTAGGTAATTCACTAGATGTTGCATCTTCGGCAGTACTTTCCCACACTCTTATAAGGGTAGGTAATTCACTGGATGTTCCATCTACTACAACAACTACCCACACTCATATAAGGGTAGGCATATCACTGGATGTTCCATTTTCTTCAGTAACTACCCACACTCTTATAATGGTAGGCAATTCACTGGATGTTCCATCTACTACAGTAACTATCCACACTCTTATATGGATAGGCAATTCACTGGATGTTCCATTTTCTTCAGTAACTACTCACACTCTTATAATGGTAGGCAATTCACTAGATGTTCCATCTACTTCAGTAACTACCCACAATCTTATAATAGTAGGCAATTCACTAGCTGTTACATCTACTACAGAAACTACACACATCTCTAATAACGGTAGGCAATTCACGGCAAGTTCAATTTACTACAGTAACAACCCACACTCTTATAAGGGTAAGCAATTCACTGGATGTTCCACCTACTGCAGTAACTACCCACACTATTATAAGGGTAGGCAATTCACTGGATGTTCCATCTACTACAGTAACTACCCACAATCTTATAAGGGTAGGCAATTCACTCGATGTTCCATCTACAACAGTAACTACCCACACTCTTATAAGGGTAGGCAATTCACTGGATGTTCCGTCTACTACAGTAACTACCCACACTATTATAAGGGTAGGCAATTCACTGGATGTTCCACCTACTGCAGTAACTACCCACACTATTATAAGGGTAGGCAATTCACTGGATGTTCCATCTACTACAGTAACTACCCACAATCTTATAAGGGTAGGCAATTCACTCGATGTTCCATCTACAACAGTAACTACCCACACTCTTATAAGGGTAGGCAATTCACTGGATGTTCCGTCTACTACAGTAACTACCCACACTCTTATAAGGGTAGGTAATTCACTGGATGTTCCATCTACTACAGTAACTACACACACTCTTATAAGGGTAGGCAATTCACTGGATGTTCCATATACTACAGTAACTTCCCACAATCTCATAATGGTAGGCAATTCACTGGATGTTCCATCTACTACAGTAACTACCCACAATCTCATAATGGTAGGCAATTCACTGGATGTTCCGTCTACTGCAGTAACTACCCACAATCTCATAATGGTAGACAATTCACTGGATGTTCTATCTACTTCAGTAACTACCCACAATCTCATAATGGTAGGCAATTCACTGGATGTTCCATGTACTACAGTAACTACCCACAATCTCATAATGGTAGGCAATTCACTGGATGTTCCGTCTACTACAGTAACTACCCACACTCTTATAAGGGTAGGCAATTCACTAGATGTTACATCGACTACAGTAACTACACACTCTCTTATAAGGGTAGGCAATTCACTGGATGTTCCATCTACTGCAGTAACTACCCACAATCTCATAAGGGTAGACAATTCACAGGAAGTTCCATCTACTGCAGTAACTACCCACAGTCTCATAATGGTAGGCAATTCACTGGATGTTCCATCTACCACAGTAACTACCCACACTCTTATAAGGGTAGGCAATTCACTGGATGTTCCATATACTGCAGTAACTACCCACAGTCTCATAATGGTAGGCAATTCACAGGAAGTTCCATCTACTGCAGTAACTACCCACAGTCTCATAATGGTAGGCAATTCACTAGCTGTTACATCTTCTACAGTTACTACCCACACTCTTATAAGGGTAGGTAATTCACTGGATGTTCCATCTACTTCAGTAACTACCCACACTCTTTTAATGGTAGGCAATTCACTGGATGTTCCATATACTACAGTAACTACACACTCTTATAAGGGTAGGCAATTCACTGGAAGTTCCATGTACTACAGTAACTACACACTCTCTAATAAGGGTAGGCAATTTACTGGATGTTCCATCTACTACAGTAACTACCCACAATCTCATAAGGGTAGGCAATTCACTGGATGTTCCATATACTACAGTAACTATCCACACTCTTATAAGGTTAGGTAATTCACTGGATGTTCCATATACTACAGTAACTACACACACTCTTATAAGGGTAGGCAATTTACTGGATGTTCCATCTACTACAGTAACTACACACACTCTTATAAGGGTAGGCAATTCACTGGATGTTCCATATACTACAGTAACTACCCACAATCTCATAAGGGTAGGCAATTCACTGGATGTTCCATATATTACAGTAACTACTCACACTCTTATAATGGTAGGCAATTCACTGGATGTTCCATCTACTACAGTAACTACCCACAATCTCATAATGGTAGGCAATTCACTGGATGTTCCGTCTACTACAGTAACTACCCACAATCTCATAATGGTTTTCAATTCACTGGATGTTCCATCTACTACAGTAACTACCCACAATCTCATAATGGTAGGCAATTCACTGGATGTTCCATATACTACAGTAACTAACCACAATCTCATAAGGGTAGGCAATTCACTGGATGTTCCATATACTACAGTAACTACCCACACTCTTATAATGGTATGCAATTCACTGGATGTACCATATACTACAGTAACTACACACACTCTTATAAGGTTAGGTAATTCACTGGATGTTCCATATACTTCAGTAACTACCCACACTCTCATAATTGTAGGCAATTCACTGGATGTTCCATCTACTTCAGTAACTATCCACACTCTTATAAGGGTAGGCAATTCACTGGATGTTCCATCTACTACAGTAACTACCCACAATCTCATAATGGTAGGCAATTCACTGGATGTTCCATCTACTACAGTAACTACCCACAATCTCATAATGGTAGGCAATTCACTGAATGTTCCATCTACTACAGTAACTACCCACAATCTCATCATGGTAGGCAATTCACTGGATGTTCCATCTACTTCAGTAACTATCCACACTCTTATAAGGGTAGGCAATTCACTGGATGTTCCATCGACTACAGTAACTACCCACACTCTTGTGATGGTAGGCATATCGCTAGATGTTCCATCTACTACAGTAACTACACACACTCTTATAAGGGTAGGCAATTTACCGGATGTTCCATCTACTTCAGTAACTACCCACACTCTTATAAGGGTAGGCAATTCACTGGATGTTCCATCTACTACAGTAACTACCCACAATCTCATAATGGTAGGCAATTCACTTGATGTTCCATCTACTTCAGTAACTATCCACACTCTTATAAGGGTAGGCAATTCACTGGATGTTCCATCTACTACAGTAACTACCCACGATCTCATAATGGTAGGCAATTCACTGGATGTTCCATCTACTTCAGTAACTATCCACACTCTTATAAGGGTAGGCAATTCACTGGATGTTCCATCTACTACAGTAACTACCCACAATCCCATAATGGTAGGCAATTCACTGGATGTTCCATCTACTTCAGTAACTATCCACACTCTAATAATGGTAGGCAATTCCATGGATATTCCATCTACTTCAGTAACTACCCACAATCTCATTATGGTAGGCAATTCACTAGCTGTTACATCTACTACAGTAACTACCCACACTCTTATAATGGTAGGCAATTCACTGGATGTTCCATATACACTCCAACACCGTTATTTCGAACACCGATAATCCGAAGTCACCGTTATTTCGAAGTATTTTTCGGGTCCCGATTTCGGTTCTTCTTTGTTTAATGTAAAATTTCATTGTTAATCCGAACTTCGTTAAACCGAAGAAATCGTTTATTCGAAGTGATTCTGTCGGTCCCAACTTCAATTCGCACCTAATTATCAATCTTTAATCCGAAGTCAAAACACTGAGCGTAATTTCACACCTTTGTCGTCTGAGCGTGGCCCGTCAAAAGCCGATAATTACACCTTTGTCGTATGCACGTAGCGTGTAAATTTGATAAGTTGTGCTATTCTTATATTTTATATGTTCTGTAATTAGAGGACAAAAAAAAGAAGAAAAATAATCGTTTTATTCCTCCGTTTGTTATAAGTAGAAATCTATTGCTATCTGACTAGTTTACGTTTTTAAATAAAACAATTATTCATAGTATCGTGTAACCGAACCATGCGAATTCCACAACGTTTTAGTTTTAAATAATCAATTAAAGAAGACTTCTGTCAAATGTTTATTTCGAATTATCGTTAATCCGAAGTTTTTTTAACGGTCCCGACGACTTCGAAATAACGGTGTTGGAGTGTACTACAGTAACTACACACACTCCTATAAGGGTAGGCGATTGCCATAACGTATGCGTAAATGATGATCTTATATTGTTTCCATTATTGACCTTTAAACATGTTTAAGTATTGAGTTTTACATAACCGTCTTTAAAGCAATACAGTGCAGTCGTGACCATTCTTGAAATATATTACATTCCATCTCGCACCGTATCAAGGTTAGTGTGCGCTCAGTCATTCTAGAAACCGCCATTTAAACGATTAATGAAATAAGATATTAATAATGCGTTCATAACAGATTATAAATGTGTTTAAAACAATAACATGATTGATACATTTTTATACATGTACTTACAATAAATCAACTAAGTTTACCAATATTTTAACATGATTCAAGATTATAAGCGAGTGAAAAAGCTGTCAGGTAAACCACTAAACAGGTATCTTCTAAATTACATAATTTTGCGTGATTTAAATTAACAGGACATTCTCTTTGGCGCATCGGCAGTGAATGCATTGCGTAAGAAACTACAGCAGTGTACTCACGATGTCACGAGTTTCAGCCAACTCAAGTATACATATTATAAATTGCATTCAGTTTGAGCTCGGTTGCCCGTAAAATATAATGGTACGGCCATGATCCTCCAAAACTGTTTATTCTCATTTTACCGCTATGTTTTCATCGATGTTTTCAGTTTATGTATTTTTGTTTACGTCTTAGCTAACATACTGTTTGGACTGTTTGGATGTTGTAACAATCGTTAAATAATGCTTGTTTAGTTGTATTTTTCTTTCTGGCCACCAAGACATGTCATGTATAACTATTCCTGTCATGTTTGTGTGTATTGTTGTTGATATACTTACTACAATAATATATGTTATCGTTTACGGCATTTTAAATAAATGCCAATTTAAACTTTATCTCGTTTCATTTATCATATCCATAATCTGACTCTAACACTCATAAACATACGAAGCCGTCTTACACTGCCGTGTAGTCGCACCCACGCTGTATCACGAATTTCATCATCGCCGACGACATAATTCTTTGGCTCGCAGTTAAATACGCGGGTTCGTTGTCATGAAACTTACTCCCTTGAGAAAAGGCATCGCTATCGTCAGCGTCGTCATTGCGGCCTGCTGCCGAAATGGTCATGTACACTAATACCGTCAAAATAGCATACCCAGTTCTGTAAACACAACGACCAGCCATATCATAATCCGAGTGTTTAACGACTACCAATGATTTCTTGTAGTTATTTACTATGCTTCCATGCTCTGTTTAGGTTTGTTCGACATGCTCCGCGATAAGGCCTGCAGGATTCTATATATGGAATGCCAGATAGGTGCTGTTCGTGATTGGTATCATTATCTCGTGACTACTGTAAAACATTGTTTGTTTAATTAAGTACCGCAATAGTTCGATTTCTTTAGGGAAGCGCACAACGACAACGAGCGAGGCATGGTATTGTAATGCGCATGGGGGGGGGGGTAGAGGGTTAGGGTAAGGGTTAGAGTTTGGGTTGGGGTTAGCCTTAACCCTAACCCTAACCCGACCCTTACCCAGGGTTATCTCCCCGATACCAGGCCTCGCTCGTTGTCGTTGTCCGCTTCTCGAATTTTTATGTGTAGCTGCAGAATAAAAAAGTACCTATTTAAATATATTCAATATTGTCCTATATCAGGCTTCAACGGCTTTTAGCAATAGAGCTATTTTTGTATAAGGGCGAAAGAAATTTACGATCTTTCTTACACCTAGTTTATTTTGGAAATTAATTACATTGCAAACTTGGTAGTTAAATGCTTCTAACAGACTTATCATACTTCTTTGTATATGTACATAAAACCAGCTGCATACACATTTTCGATAACGGGCAAGTGCTCCATTGGTCATTGTCGGCTCGGGTACTTCTTAAATGTACCCCGGGTACTCTTATGTATACTTAAATGTACCCCGGGTACCATAAATATACTGAAACATACCAGGGAATTCTAGCGCTAAATTGGTCGTTGTCGGCTAATTTGTTCAAATTAACGATGTTTATATTTATGTCAAAATTCTGTAAAAACCTCTATATTATTGAAAATCCAACTCAAAAATGCATGTCAAGGCAGTTTTGTTTAAAGAGAATTTTGTTACGTATTCCGTAGCGCGTTTAATGACATCGGATTTCGGGCGGGAATAAAACTCGGGAACAGTCTTAAATGGCCGGGTACGTGTTAATATATTTTCCGTATCAGGAGTTCATATAAGTATACGTAAGAGTACCCGGAGTACATTTAAGTAGTACCCGAGCCGACAATGACCAATCGAGCCGGACTAGTGAAGTAATTTTCCTTCAAAGAAGGTCATGTTTGAAAGCATGTGTTCGACTCCCACCAAAGGTGTGGGTGGATAAAAACATGTTGGCATTTTTATTGAAGATTTCATCAATATAAAATTGTTGATAGATATATATCTTCTTGAAAAGTGGGAATGTGTCATGTTTCAATATATATAAATATATGTTTGGAGATGTACTGTCGATACCCCTCTATAGTTCGATTGATTGTTTATATAATACATGACAATGCATGCATGCAAAACAACGAGTAACACGTTACTGATCAAAACTAGACTACAAAGCATTTTGGTGTTATAAACCGTTTGAAAAACGACCCTACCCCAGTGTTGAGGTTAGGTATGATTAGGATTCATGGGCATTATTTGACCATTGTTCTGAGAAAACTGGGCTTAATGCATGTGCGTAAAGTGTTATCCCAGATTAGCCTGTGCAGACCGCACAGGCTAATCAGGGACGACACTTTCCGCATAAACTTGATTTTCGTTAAGGATGGACTTCCTTGAAACTAAAAATACCATAAAAGCGGAAAGTGTCGTCCCTGATTAGCCTGTGCGGACTGCACAGGCTAATCTGGGACGACACTTTTCGCACATGCATTATGACAAGTTTTCTCAGAACACGACTCTTTTGATAGATACAGATACGATGGAGCGAGCTGCATGGAGGGTATGGATTCAACCTCGTATGAATTCTCCATTTGACTGAAATAAAAGACTTTCGGATACCAATATGTGTTGTCGTTTCTGTTTCTGTTTCCAATATTTCACTTTTTCTACACCAGTAGCACACCGATTGATCAGATATGTAATACTCTTTATTTTAAACCTTTACCACTTAGATACGTATTTTGAAGCATTTGTAGTTCCTTGGAAAGTTAAATTTAATTAAATGCTGCATTTCCAACCTTTAGATACTGGTTAGCAGCAAACAGCATAACACCTGAACAGACAGACTGCGAGTTACTCGCAGGCTGTTCTGGTTTTATGCTGTTTGCACAAATCAATTTTCACTTTGCTTCTAAGTAGGAAAGGGGTAAGACACTAAGACGCCGGTTATTATAATACACGACTCAAGAAGCCCTGTTGGTTGAGCTCGCAAGACTGTGCTAGAATGGAGACTAAGTTGGTTCCCTTTTCCTGGTTCATTTATCCTTATTCGAATAAGCAATACGGAACAGCCACTTATTCCTGATTTAAGCTAAACATATTTGATATAAGCTTTGAAGAAAGATAGTACATACAATTATTAAGTCAATCAAAACAAAATAACTAGAATACTGTTACTTTATCTATTTCGATACATGTCGTGTTTCTTATTTGCGCTTAAATATGATTTCTTTTGTTAAACGAACTGGCATTGCCTACTTTGTATACTGACTTTACAACAACCAAACATAAAACCTACAATTATTTTTGTATATGATATATAAATGCAATCAAGTACAATTCAACTATTTTTTGTGTAGGTTGGCTATTTCACATACATGTGTTTATTGAAATACATTTTGTCTTAGTTTTAGTTAATGATAACCTAGGTCCTTTTTCGCGATTGAATAACGAAATAATAAGGTTCCTTATTCCTTATTCAAACCTTACAATTATTCGTGTTTATCGTTGAACGATAATTTAATATCGAAATTCTTTTACAAAGCGTTTTTTTTTAAAACATTTTATTCGCGAAATAAAGCATTCCCTTCAAGCAAGAAACGGGGAAAAAGCAAAAAAGAAAGAAAGGCAGAAACAAGGAGGAGGAAAGCAGAGGGGAGGAGGGGAACACACACACACACACACACACACACACACACACACACACACACACACACACACACACACACACACACACACACACACACACACACACACACACACACACACACACACACACACACACACACACACACACACACACACACACACACACACACACACACACACACACACACACACACACACACACACACACACACAAACACACACACACACACACACACACACCCGCACACCCCGCACACACACACACACACACACACACACACACACACACACACACACACACACACACACACACACACACACACACACACACACACACACACACACACACACACACACACACACACACACACACACACACACACACACGTTTCATAATGGTATCCACAGAAGTTGCTAACATATTGGCAAAGGTTATTACATGCCATGAACACATGTAGCCGATATAAAGGGTTGCCAATGTGTCAAGTTTCATTTGACAGAATCCGTTCCATGAATAATGTAAATTGATTCTGAAAAATAAGCCGGATCATCCAAAAATGCGTCTTATTCCATATGCGGTCAGCGTTGCTAAAGAACAGTCTGCGCATTTGTGCTGTCTGGTAAGAGGCTTATCTGTCCGTTTATGAGACCACGAAACCTTGCCGACCAGACGGTGCGATTGAACAGGCTGTGCTGCAGTTTTGCAGGCCAAATATGACATATGACCCATGATCGCATGATGCGTGTCATATCAAATGTCATTACCTATACATGTACACTTAATAAATAACGTTGTTCAACTTTACATGTGTCTAATCCTCATAAATTGTCTTATGTTTAGCGTCAATGAAATAATCATGAAAATAACAGCAATACAGGTCTCCATTCATCGTCGGATTTCGAACCTCAATAAAACATTAAAAAAACAAACATGTATCCGTTCATTGTCGAATGTTTACCCTAAATTAAAACATCATAACAAATAACATCATCCATTAAGTGTCAAATGTTTAACCTACACAAAACACCATAAAAATAAAGCGATACATGTATCGAGGAATTGTCGAATGCTAAAACTCAATGAAAAAAATCATAAAACAACAGTAATACATGTATCCATACATGGTTGTTTGTTTAACCTCAATAAAAGTATCATAAAAACAACAGAAATACATCTGTCAATTAATTGTCACATTATTAACCCTTAAAACCATTATAAAATAAGAGTAATACATTTATTTAATTCATTGAATACTATTACCGTATATACATCTTTTTCGGCATTGAAACATCTATTAGAAAGCACAATATATTGAAAAAAGAAACGCTTTTGGTCTTGTGTTGGTTATTGTAAGTCTTTCAAATCAGCCGTTTAAACGGTTTTTGTAAGCCATTTATAGACAATATACAAAACGACCAAAATACCGATGAATACCACACGCTTCAGTTCTACATTCATATTTCTAAGTTCAATTAAAAGCATCCTTTGAGTTGTAAGCACAGGTATTTTATGAGACTCAACCTGATGTTTTCTTCGTCTCGGTTGAATCATCTGCTTCACAAACTTGAAAGCTGTGTTGTCGATGTGCGGATCGTCCAAACATCGGCCGTCCACGTAGCTCTGCCAACGAATGCTGCTGTGTTCCATAGCACCGCCTATTCTAAACTCTTTGGCAACTTCATTCTCCATCGCCTTAAACTTGTCGTGTTTAATCAAGTTCGAACCCGATGTCGTTAGAGACGTGTTGCATCCTTCAATCAGATCACATTTTGTGATGACTACGAACAGGTCAATATCGTCTGAAAAAAGTAATTGATTTTCATATTGTGAAATAAGCACATTTTTATTTCATTATATTTGAAACAGTTCAAAAGGTTGTTATCACATAATTATATAAGGTGCACATATATTCGTGTTTTGTAATTAAATACCTATTGTCAGGCATACCTCACGAGCTTTTATAAACATATCTAAATCAAGCTTGTTTAATATTTCTTTAGTGAGTTAGCTTACTAGATGATTTGTTGTTTTTTTCCTGTTGAATGAGAGAAACTAATCCGGTGTGCATTTAAACGTTGTGAGCGAACCCACGCTATATTGTCCTCTGTAATTTTCTTGATTTAGTTTCCTTGAATATCATGTTACAATTAAATAAACATTATGCTTTTTCTACAAACTACTTACATTTGAAATAACCTGTTGCCTCGTCGTGAGATTCTAATAAATTGTGGACGATATTGACTAATGCGCTCAGCAGAGATTGAGAGGCACTTTCAACAAACACAACTCTTGTTACCGTCCATTCCTTGCTATGTTTCGGGTACATTTTCTTAAGGCAGCCTACACCGTAGTCTTTCTGCAACTTTTGTAAGTACTTAACCGATGTTCCGGGAGGAATGAATCCTGCAAAATAACAGTCTTGTTTATCAAAATGATCACTAACTTAAGTTTCACATGCATTTACAAATCATCCGTGCAAGAAGCTAAACACGTGTTTAGAGTTGAATTAAATTACTTTGCTCATCGTTGTCATCACTTTGACGAATGACAAAAAGCTAGACATTTGGATCAAATGTTAGTCGTACAGACAGCCAATTATATTAATGATTGCTCAATATTGATATATAGATCATGTAGTGTACCTCCAAAAACTGCCTCGAGTAACTCGCCTATGTTCCGGGTACGTCTATAATGTTAGGCAACTTATGCAGAATATTGGAAAATGCTTCTTTCTGTAAACCATGCAGCTCGTACTTCTCAATTCCACAGTTTTCAAACCTATATATATCAATAATTGAATTTAAGTTATTGTACGATTAACCAAAACAATTTGTAAATGGCTTGAATTAATATACATGCTACAATCTATGCGTTTTACTTATGCATCATGAACATTTAATTTCTTATAAACTTAACCACTATAAGCATAAACTGGGTACACTTAAGGAAGATATCACTGATTGAGTTACTTCAATTGACTTGAGTGCATCTGTGGCACGAACTCAATAAACTAAATGTATAGTAAATATGACATTTGCCATTCAAATGCAAGCGTTTTTGATGACACATTCCCTTGGCCAGTTTTAGCTTTGTGGAAATATTTTCCCGTCATGGCTTTGATGATGGTGTTCACCATTGCACTTTTTCCTAAACCGATGCTTCCAAGAAGCAAAAGAACCTCTGGGTCTTTCCTGTCCGGTCTACAATCAGCAAAACTAATAAAGTATCCCTTACTAAACACTTTACAATTTTGTCTAAAATAATATTTTATTGAAATGCATTGTGATAGGAACATCTCTATTTTCCAAAACCATATACTTTTCATTATATATTGCTTACCATGTGATTATCCTCAGATTCAAGTTTCTCAAAAATATCTACAAATCAAAAGTTGCTTGTTTCCATTAATTTACTTGTTTTAAAGGGACCTTTTCACATTTTGGTAAATTGATCAACTTGAAAAACATTTTTCAGGTTTGCATATTTTTGTTGTAATTATGATATTTGCGAGGAAAAGTAACACTAAACATCTACCATGCTCTAAAATATCCAGTATATGCATCTTTTGACGATTTTAAAACTTGAGAATTATTAAGAGTTACAAACGAGAAACAATTGGATAAGCTTTGTTGTTATCGTTATATTGTGACTGATACTACGAGGATTCATACTTTTATAAACTACAAAATATAACACTCACTGTATGCGCATGGATGGCCAAGTGGTTTAAGTGATAGATTTTGTCCCCAATGGTTAGTGGTCCGAGCCCAGATGAGCATTACTTTTTTTTCTTTTTTTATTCTTGTCTTTTTATTTGAGCTATTTAGTTCCAATGTTTACATTTATGAAATTAAAACATTTAATGACAAATGTTAAGACATGCCAAAATCTGTGAAAAGGTCCCTTTAAAAATGTAACCATTTTCAAAATTATAATATCAACTATCAAATATACGTGAAACCAAATTAAAGGGATCATTCAAACGATCAAGAGCAAAATGGATAGATGAAGGTGAAAAACCAATAAAATATTTTTATAATTTTGAAAAACAACATTCATCTAGTAAAACTATACCTTATATTATAAACAATGATGGCAAAAAAGTATATGATCAAAAAGAAATTTTAACTGAAGCTGCTAAATATTACAAGACTTTATATACAGAAACAGTAACAAATGAAACCAATAGTAATTCTGACATATTTGATGAGCTAAAACAATATCAAATAGTCAAACAAAGTAATCATGAATCTTAGACAATAGAAGGCTTGCTGACAATTGAAGAAATCTCTGCTACACTAAAAAAATGAAAAATGAGAAAAGCCCATGCTCAGATGGCTTCACTACAGAGTTTTTTTTCAAAATTGTCTGGAAGGATCTTAAAGTTTTAAGTCTAAGAAGTCTAAGTTATGCCTTCATCTCATGATCTTTGTCAATTACTCAAAAACAGGGAATCATAACATGCATACCAAAATAAAACAAACCAAGACAATTCTTACAAAATCTTAGACCTTTAACACTTTTAAATGTTGTTTATAAGATAGCCTCAGGTATAATTGCAAATAGATTAAAAACTTATTTCTAACGACCAAACTGGCTTTATTAAAGGAAGATATATAGGAGAAAACACACTACTACTATACGATATTTTAAAATACACAGAAGATAACAAAATACCTGGACTTTTAATGACATTGGACTTTGAAAAGGCCTTCGATACACTCTCCTTTAATTTTATTTAAAAAACCTTACTGCATTTTAATTTTGGCACTATGCTCAGAAAATGGATCCGTCTCTTCTTATATAACACCATAACAACTATTCAGATCAATGGGTTTCATAAGAATTGAAAGAGGATGCCGTCAAGGTGACCCAATCAGCTCATATATCTTTATTTTAAGCGAAGAAATTTTGGCCATTCTAATTCGAAACTCAAAAAACATAAAAGGAATAAAGATAGAAAATGTTGAATATAAGATTTCTCAATTTGCAGATGACACCTCTCTTGTTAGATGGTTCTGATATCTCTCTTAATGCTGCTTTGCAGTAATTACATAGATTTGCTTTAGAGTCTGGATTGAAAATAAACTTTGACAAAACAAATCTGATATGGATAGGTACAAAAAAATATAGCACTTACTCAATTAAAACTAAGTACAAACTTCAGTTTGGCACAACAAATTTTAAAGTATAAGGCATCATATTTGATGTAGATTTAGAAAAAATGGCCGAGTTAAATTTTCAAAACAAAATATCAAGTTTACGAAGTGTAATACAATTTTGGAAAAGAAGATATATTACACCATTAGGAAAG
The DNA here is from genome assembly GCF_020536995.1 of Dreissena polymorpha. Taxonomy (NCBI): domain Eukaryota; kingdom Metazoa; phylum Mollusca; class Bivalvia; order Myida; family Dreissenidae; genus Dreissena; species Dreissena polymorpha. Next base: position 25,750,164 of record NC_068358.1, on the reverse strand, counting down.
ATAATCATAGTTAAAACATTGTTACTTCCCCTTTTTACACACTAATTACTCTTCCTAGCCCAGGATACAATATTTTGAAACAAATACAACATTGTTTTAACAACTTCATATAGAATGGACCAATAAAAATTAAGCATAATATACAATCTTATGAAGATGGAGTGCTCAATATGATTGATGTTAACTCATTTGAAAAAAAGTATGAAGCTTAAATGGATAAAGAAATTAGTAACATGTAGAGGAAAATGTTTCCAACTTGTGTATTCACTGTTCAATGTTAAACAAATGATAAATATGGGAAATACGTATATCGACAAAATTGTTAAAATTCTTACTTTTTTTCTGTAAGGATGTGCTGATATATTATAGAATGTACATAAACAAAATCAAAATAATAAAACCTGATGATATACTTGACAATATTTAATAATATTGACTGGAAGTATGTGCACAGCTTTGTTTTTAAAATAACCAGAGATACTTACATACAATAGTTACATACTAGAATAATACATAGAATTTTAGGTACTAAATATCTGCTTTATAAAATGAAAATTGTTGATGATAATAAATGTACTTTTTGTAATAAATATGAGAAAACTTTAACTCTTCTTTTTTTTTTGGGGGGGGGGGGGCTGTGAGCACATCCAAATAATTGTTCAACATGTTTCGAACGTATTGAATATAAATAATGTCAATATGCCTACACTCTCTTGCCAGGACATGATTCTTGGAATTTGCACGGAAAAAAAAAGAATCCTATCAATAAAATGTATTGCTTCTTGAAATTAAAATGTATATCTTTATGTGTAAACAAACAAACAAAATCCCAAATGTTCCAGGACTTAAGAGAAGTCTACTTTTATCATGGGAAATCCAAAAGCAGACAACTCATCAAAATAATGAATTCCCTAATTGGCCAGTTGTAAGAATACTCATAGAATGAACCCAAGCCAATATAATTCAATATATGTATTTAATACATGTTAAAAATATTAACAACTAAACATATTTTAGTACACTGGTAACATGCCTTTTTTTCTTTACACTTTTGTTAAATTTGTGTATTTAATATATATTAATCTTTATTAAACTTCTAGATAGATAAAAATTATATGTGTTATTTGTGCATGTACTTTTATTATAATACTTGTATTATAATACACTGCATTCTTGTTGTATGATTTGTACAATGTTTATATATATATTTATACATATTAATTTTAAGCTACTAACACATACTATTTTGTAAGGTATGGAGCAGGATGGCCTCGACCTGCACATATCTATGGACGAGGTTAAAAAAGACTATATTAAAAAAAAGTAATAAAAAAAATAATATTTTAAAGCAAAAAAAAAATTAAAAAATTATAATATGGGATGCAATTATAAAATGGATATATTGTTTTATTCATTCAGTTGGTATTTCTTCAATATTAGTTGTTATATCCGCGTTAGAACACACATGAAACTTGCTGTCGTGGAGTTAGCAATAATCCGTGCTTAGGGCGGACATACACAAAAATATCCAAATGATAAAAAAGCAAACGAATTTCTTTATTCCTTATTTTTGTCTGTATGTTACTTTACATAAAGTTGCACTCCTTATTATATGTTTAGCTCTGTTAAGTTTAAAAGAATTGTTCACATATTTTGGCGTGTTTGAAATTTTTCACTACATGCTTTAACTTGATATCTGTACACATCGATATATGTTAGCATCGAGCTAAAGATTTCCAGTATAAATCAAGCATAAAATTTAACAAGGAAAAAAAGAAAAATCTTAATCTCACCTGGACTCGAGCCACTGACATATGGAGAAAAAGACTCGCGCCTTTACCCCTCGACCCTTCGTGCTGACATTATATTATCTTTATATTATACTTTATGTGAGCAAGCTATACATTATTACCAAATATAAAAATAAAAACAGAACTCACCAAAGAACAAAATGTTTCTCGTCTGTAACGCTTTATAAATATCAATTTCTGACAATGATTATTCGTAAGCGAAAACGTATTTTCAGTTTGGGCCTCCGTCTTTGGTGTTAGTTGGCTCACATATGAATTTTTTTCAGTTATATTTTGAGTATGTGACCAAAAATTGAAATTTCTCATTTTGAGAAACTGTGAACAAGTCCGTTGAAAAGAACAAATACACTGTAGAAACAAGCAATGTTTTATAGCTAAAGATGTTTTTCGGATTTTAATTGGATGGTTAATATCTGTAATCACCACAAATAACAGTTATGGACAGTAGTTAGCCATGACTAGTACATGGTTGGTGAGGTGAGAAATACACCTATTACAATTGAATTTTCTTTAACATATAATTCCATATTAATATTTATAGACTGTTTATTCCGTGGTGTATTGTAATAAAACCTTAGCAAAATGTAAATCGATAAAACAATTTAATAATCAAATATGAACACTCCTGTCTGTTTTATAAAGAAAAGCGAAATACAAAGCCCCGATGTAGTATCAACTTACCTCTGGTAATACAATATAGACATTCAGTACAATGCATTTTAAAATTCAAAATAACTTACATTTAAGGAATGGTTTCAATCTAAACTATATATATACCAGTAAGTATCTGAACGTTCTAACATAAACTATTAATGTTAATAGTGATAAATTTGTCAAGTTGGTGAACGTCAAGTGCAAGGAAAATATTCACTTTACCGATTACACAACTCGGCAATTTCACAGATCAGTCCAGCGTTTTCTTCCCGTTTGTTCAACTGCCTCTTCTCCTTTTCCCCATGCGCCTAAACACGTATTTATAACATTACGAATGAACGACAGTACAAAGGAATATATGTAAAAAGCATGCATGTTTCATTACCATATTCATATTCGACATATTACTGATTGTTTGATTTTCTCAATTAAGAATCTGCCTTTTACTAAAACATATCTGTAAAGTTAACAGTTTTTAATTGAGGCCTACTTACGGGGAGTTTCTAAAAAATCTAATCGACTGTTTATAAATTTAAATTAACGTAAAAGTCTGAGCGAGACAGGTATGCCTCAAGAAATAGAACTATTAAACCAAACTGGAAGTTAATATAGTGTAAATATGTTCGCCTTGACTGATGATAAATGTTTGGATATGTGCTAAAAGGAAAATAAAACATATTTAACCATGTCTGGTATACATGACATCCCGTATATTTCCGTGTTCTTGTCCATCGCTGCCGCTATTTATATCTGAAATCAACCACAATCGACCAAATACATGGAGGGAACAGCGGACAAGAGCAATTTGATAATGAATCACATATAAGAAAATTAATTCAAACTTAAAACATGCTTAAGTGAAGACTGTTGAAGAGATAGTGAGTAATCGATAATCCCGTCTTTATAGTCTATATACATTAGACTCACCAGTTGAATGTTCTATTTTTTGTGTTTCTCTTCTTAAATTAGGTATATTAAGGCACCCAAGATTAAAGCCTTAATTATCTGATATAATAACATTGAGCTTTTTGTTTACGTGTAACACGAGCCGGCCGACTTTCTGAGGCCGCCACCGAGCGCTATGTGCCAAAGCTCTCGAAAGGCCAATTACAAAATAACAATATAATTCAATCATTTTCTTCCAGCTCCCTGCCATTTGATTAGAAAATAAAAAAGTAATCAAGTCGTAACGAATACTTACAGTGCGACAAACAGGGAACCGTTGCATTCAATGAAGCTTTAGCTATTTGTCACCCCAAGGCCCTAGGTAAAACGTCCACCACCTTACACGACTTCCGTAGACACCAACCCTTTAAGCTTGCAACAGGGACTCTGCAGCCTGGGCAGCACCGTTTGAAGTCAACGTAATTACCCAAATGCTCCAGAGAAATGTTATTAAAAGTACCACGCCCTTTCTTCAGATGTTGTCCTGCTCTCATCCGCAAAAGTGACCAATTTGCATATTTGCGAGCCTTTATATACTGGCGAACCGAGCGCCACCTAGCCGACGGAAAGACACGATCCGGAAACCACCGACGTTACCGTACTTCCTTCGCTTTTGACGAAGCTAACCGATCGCCCTCCGAACTCAACGGAGATTACATACAATCCATTCCTTATCCATTGCCACAGAAACGAGCCGAATATATATGCAGGATTTTATTTACACACACTCTTAAAATATCAAATGCTCTATAAATTCTTAATAAATCATTTCCAATACGAAAACAGAAATTACTGTGTTATTTAAAGTGATATTATGGGCATTTTTCACTGTTGAATTGAGCTGGAAAGAATTAACAGGTCAAAAGAGTTAGTTAAAATGTGGTAACTGACCAATTAGTTGTTTATAAAAATATATATTATATTCGATAACAAATATAAGTGTATATGTAGTGAAAACACCAAAAATAAACGTGTTGCGATTGACACCTATACACATAGCATATACTGTTAGATGCCCATAATATCACTTTAATTAAATTACATCTCCATATTGTTAACTTGGTAATTGTAAAAGTAAGGGAGGTAATTATAATGTAACCGTGAAGACACGTGAATAAACTTATTCGAACCAAAAATCTTTTCGTCACATACGATACATAATTGCCAGGTGAAACACATTTAATTTGAAACGAATAGAATGCTAATTGATATTGCGCTGCGATCACATTTGCTACTGAGTTTAAATAAATGTGCTGAGTATATAACTGCAATTAAACCATATTCAATGGCTACGTGAAACATATTGCATATTTATCTACATCTTTTAACAACCTACAACATACTATTAAAACAAAACAAGACTATATTCAAAATCTGCAGTTTATTGCACTTACCTTGAATTTGAAATGTGTCTATGTAAAATGATTAATTGTAAAATACGGTGTAATGTGTTAGTTGCTTTCTTTATTCTTTGTATTAATCATCCGTTCTGGTGCGATCATTGCGTACAGAAGAATGAATGTAGTATCTCTATGATGTTTACACTGTTTCACAATAACTCAATGCACTGACTATTAAATCATTTGTTTATATGCGTCATTTGACGAAATAGATGTTTACCTTTAAGGTTACTTTAACTAAATGTATCTTTTGAAACGGTCATTACATTAAATACTCATTGCAACATCTTGCAGCTTCAAGCAAATGGAGCATTCGTAAGGAATATTATACCCGCATAACCTTATCCCAACACGTAAATAGGCGAGTCTGGTGGTAAGCCAGAGAATTAGCTTTACATTGCACTTGCCGGTTAAGAGGCATAACTGAATCAGTGTCTGCTGTCTGCTTTGTGAATCAAAGCGCTGAACGCACCGCAGTTGTTCGCTCTTTGAATGTATTTAATATTACAGTCAAAGGACATTAAGTTGGACTTTTTAACGTAGGTCAAACGAACGGCCACGAAAATTGCACACACCGATTGCATTGAATTTTAAATGTATACAGTGGTGAGATTTTGCAAAAACATTAAGGAGGAGAATATTGATATACAATCCCGCGCTGTATACAGGATTCACACAAACTATATTTATGAGATCCATATGTCGACTACGCTTCAAAGATAAAGCTTAGTTTAAACTAAAAATATTTTAGAAAATGATATCCGACGTATAATTTAGATTGGCGCTAAGGAAACAAAAGTCACGGCCGGTCTTAACACAACCAAACTCAAAACACAACTCGTTTTGCATTTGGCAAGACTTGCGATCAGTTTATTGGCACTATACATCCACGAATATGACATTTTCGTAATACAGTCGAAACTGACCTAACGGCCACCTGAAAATAACGGCCACCTGCACACAACGGTCAGTCTAGAATCCCCCCGACGAAAAACACTCTATATTACACTTGAAAATAACGGCCAGCGGCCACTATATTCCACTCCAAAACTGAAATCAACGGTCACGCGTCAGTCGTCTCGAGTCGCGAAAATTAAAAACACAGCACATGATTTGTTCGTCTATTTTGCGGTTAAAGCGTCTGATAGCTGTAATTGCCTTTGATATAATAACAGCGGCCCGCTGCGAGTAAACAAATAATAAGGTGTTGAGAAGGTTTGTTTTCCGGGGATAATTGTCGGGTAATCTTCAAAAGAAAATATGTCAGCGTTTGTGACACGTTCAAAGTATTTATCGCTAATTAAATGACCGCTAATAAGTACTCTGCACTTCCACCATCCAGCACCGTCTGTTCCGTCAGCAAAACGTGCCAGTACATCAATCACTTAAAGAACGTTGCTTTGTCAAAGAATAACCAGGTAATGCTTGACTCCATCATGAAATTTCATGACGAATTCTTTGCGCACCGGGTCAAGTGTTCTAGTATTCAAAAGAAGATAAGCGAGTTTTTTTTTAGCGTGGAGTGAATTGTTTTGCTTGTTGCGAGTGATAATGGTTGTGTGTGTGTTTTGAAGTTTTTTGCGGGATAAGTTATCTTGTTTTTTTGTGCATGATGTGCTATGTTTTTGTTATAAAGAAGGAATGAATGTTTGTATTTTGAATGAGGTTGTTGAATGAAAATGCTGTTTGTGTGATGTTTGCGAACGAATAAATTTTAACAAAATTGTTGCGTCTTTTTCTTTGAATGAGAACGGTATAATTATACCGTACTATCGGTTTATGACAGCGAATCCGCTGTTTAGACTTGGACGGACGTGACGTCAATGGCACGTGACAAGCTTTATTTACTAAATGAACGAGATGCATGAGTAAACAATTATACTAGCGTTGATAAAGTCATTACTCTAGTTTAACACTATTAAATTTAATCAATCTATAAGATATTATTCTGTATTATTCAATGTAAGTAAATTCTATAATTATGCTTAGTTAACGGCAATGAGCATTTGTTTTACACTGTATACAAACGACTGGGTGGGGTAACGACGTAGCAATACTACCAACTGACCAACCATCTTAAAATTGTGGTTCGAATTCAACGGTCACCTGTGGACAACGGTCACTTTGGTCATTTCCCTTGACTGACCGCTGAATTCAGGTTTGACTGTATATAGTAATCAAGTATAATCGTAGAATAACATGACAGTACCACTTTGATCTATAAATTTTATAACACAGTACAACTATGATTTTTATACATCACTTCTTTTCTTTATCCTTAAATGGTGTTTTCAAGGACAGGGTAAAATCCAGAGCTAAACAATTCATCTGAAGCCCACTGTCAACAAGAGCACCGCATTGCGGGTGCAGACCGCTCATCTATATTTCTTTTTAAAGGTGTAGGAACCTATCTCAATTTCAATCACAAAGGAGGGAGGGGTGGAGTGGAGAGGGGTGTATAGTGTTGGGATGTGGTCATTTATTACATTATCTTCCAAAAATGCAAAAAAAAATGCAATTTTTTTAAATATTTTTCTTGGGGGGGGGGGGGATTCTTGGGTGGGATGGTTGGACGGTATTTCAAAAATTAAATAATAAAAATTAATATTTGTGTTTTTTAACCATGTTTGAAAAAAACAAGAGATGTGTTTGTCAGAAACACAATGCCCCCTATTGCGCCGCTTTGAATTTTTTTTTACCTTTGACCTCGAAGGATGACCTTGACCTTGAACTTCCACCACTCAAAATGTGCAGCTTTATGAGAAGGCCGCTTTGCAATATTATTTTTTTACCTTTGACCTTGAAGGATGACCTTGACCTTGAAGAATGACCTTGACCTTGAACTTCCACCACTCGAAATGTGCAGCTTTATGATTACGCCGCTTTGAAGTTTTTTTTTTGACCTGTGACCTTGAAGGATGACCTTGACCTTGAATAATGACCTTGACCTTGAACTTCCACCAATCAAAATGTGCAGCTTCATGAGAACGCCGCTTTAAATTTTTATTTAAAATAATTGACCTTTGACTTTGAAGGATGACCTTGACCTTGAAGGATGACGTTGACCTTGAACTTCAACCTCTCAAAATGTGCAGCTTCATGAGAACGCCGCTTTGAATTAAAAAAAAAAATTTGACCTTGAAGGATGACTTTGATCTTGAACTTCCACCACTCAAAATGTGCAGCTTCATGATAACGCAGCTTTGAATTTTTATTTTATTTTGTTTGACCTTTGACCTTGAAGGATGACATTGACCTTGAAGGATGACCTTGACCTTGAACCTACACCACTCAAAATGTGCAGCTTCATGTTAACGCCGCTTTGAATATTTTTTAACATTTGACCTTGAAGGAAGACCTTGACCTTGAAAATGACCTTGACCTTGAACTTCCACCACTCAAAATGTGCAGCTTCATGATAATGCCGCTTTGAAATTGTTTATTTGTTTTTTTACCTTTGACCTTGAAGGATGGCCTTGACCTTGAAGGATGACCTTGAACTTCCACCACTCAAAATGTGCAGCTTTATGAGAACGCCTCTTTGATTTTTATTTTTTTTTACCTTGAAGGATGACCTTGACCTTGAACTGCCACCACTAAAAATGTGCAGCTTCATGATATACACATGCATGCCAAATATCAAGTTGATATCTTCAATATTAAAACAGTTTTTGCCAATGTTAAAGTTTTCGGACAGACAGACGCCATATATTTGACATTTGACCTTGAATGATGACCTTGATCTTCACCTTTTACCACTCAAAATGTTCAGCTCAATGAGATACACATGCACGCCAAATATCAAGTTGCTATCTTCAATATTGAAAAAGTTATGGCCAATGTAAAAGTTTTCGGACGAACAGACACCATAAATTTGACATTTGACATTGAAGGATGACCTTGACCTTGACCTTTCACCACTCAAAATGTGCAGCTCCATGAGATACACGTGCAAGCCAAATATCAAGTTGCTATCTTAAAAAGTGAAAAAGTTATGGCCAATGTTAATTTTTTTTTCGGACGGACAGACAGACTGATTGACACTGACGGACAATTCAACTGCTATATGCCACCCTATTGGGGAGCATAACAATTTTTGTTTTGGGGTGGGGGTGGGGGGTATAGTGTGAGGGTGTGGTGGTCATTTCTTAGATGATCTTTAATTAAAAAAATGGGAGGGGGGGTTCGGGGAGGGGGGATTCGGGGGGGGGAATTCGGGGGGGGGGATTCGGGGGGGGTGGGGGCGTGGGGAATGGTTTGGACGGAGTCAATTGCGGTATGTCAGGTAAGAGTTGTTTTGTCAAAGTATCAATCGAATCTAATCATAAATAAATAAATTATGGTAATTTTAGCAAAATTTAATAATTTGACCTTGAGAGTCAAGGTCATTCAAAGGTCAAGGTAAAATTCAACTTGCCAGGTACAGTACCCTCATGATAGCATGAAAGTATTTCAAGTTTAAAAGCAATAGCCTTGATACTTAAGAAGTAAAGTGGATCTAAACACAAAATGTAACCATATATTCAAAGGTACTCAGTCAAAAAAGGGCCATAATTCCATAAAAATGACAACCAGAGTTATGCAACTTGTCCTGTACTGTCCCCTTATGATAGTTTGCGAGTGTTCCAAGTATGAAAGCAATATCTATGACACTTTAGGGGTTAAGTGGACCAAAACACAAAACTTAACCAAATTTTCAAGTATAAAGGACACATAATTCCGTCAAAATGCCAGTCAGAGTTACATAACTTTGCCTGCACAGTCCCCTTACGAAAGTTAGTAAGTGTTGCAAGTATGAAAGAAATGGCTTTGATACTTTAGGAAAAAAGTGGACCTTAACACAAAACTTAACCAAATTTTCAATTTTCTGAGTATAAAAAGGGCACATAATTCTGTCAAAATGCCAATCATAGTTACATAACTTTGCCTGCACAGTCCCCTTATGATAGTTCGTAAGTGTTGCAAGTATGAAAGCAATAGCTTTGATACTTTAGGAGAAAAGTGGACCTAAACACAAAACTTAACCAAATTTTCAATTTTCTAAGTATAAAAAGGGCACATAATTCTGTCAAAATGCCAGTCATAGTTACATAAGTTTGCCTGCACAGTCCCCTTATGATAGTTAGTAAGTATTGCAAGTATGAAAGCAATAGCTTTGATACTTAAGGAATAAAATGGACCTAAACACAAAACTTAACCAAAATTTTCAATTTTCTAAGTATAAAAAGGGCACATAATTCTGTCAAAATGCAAGCCAGAGTTATCTGACTTTGCTTGCCCAGGCCCCTCATGATAGTAAGTAAGTGTACCAAGTTTGAATGCAAAAGCATTGATACTTTATGAGAAAAGTGTACCTAAACGCAAAACTTAACCGGACGCCGACACTGACGCCGACGCCAAGGTGATGACAATAGCTCATTTTTTTTTTCAAAAAAATAGATGAGCTAAAAAACTGTCGCCGAAAAGAACCAATATTAACATGTAACTGTGAACATTGTGTAACACAAGCATAACGTGTCATTTTAGCCAACTAATTAATGCGGTTCAAATTTAAAAAAATGAAAGTTTACTGATCGAAGTCTAGCGTAGAACTGACCAAACAATGAACACCCCGTGCACATTCCCGCCTATGTCCGACTGAGTGACCATCACTCACGCGACAACCATACGCATGAACGAACCACACATATACCTGTTTTGTGCGGTGCGTTATGTTTAGACATACGTTCCGTGCTATACTCCGTAACGCACAGAACTGAATATTAATCACGGGCGCCACCTCTTTTTTGAGATGCATTAATAAATGAGCCAATGCTACTTCCGAGGTGGCGCTAAGGACCGGATATTTTAAAATTTTACAGATAATGTTACAGGGTGAGTAGGTTTTATATGTTGTTTTTTTTTTCAACATATTTCGCATTATTTAAAAAATCGGCCAATTTAGTGCACTTCAGAGAAAATCAATGCATCAAAAATACAGAAACATGCAATCGCAGCCCATTTGGAAACGTTAGGACCTTTATAAGTTTTTGGATGGTAGAGTTTGTAAAATCCATGTATTTTGCTCGAGCACATTCCCAGCCGATTAAATAGCTTATTATATAAAACGATGGAGTTGAACGTGTACACATTTATGCATGCACAAACCATCGGCTTCTATCTGATCTAATAGATTATTTATCATTTGTCAAAAAGAGATGGAGAAAATGCCAAGGAGGTGGCGCTAAGAATAGGAGGTTGTGCCAATGTACATTAATAGCTACTTTAAAGTGACGTATTTTATGGTTTCTACAGGACTTATATTTGTATTTGTAAATTGACTGATTCAACACATTTGAGTAGCGTACATTTTTCATTAGAAAAAGAAGTTTTCTAATAATGCCTTGGTGGATTGAAACGTTAGTCTTTGTGAGATAAGACCATATAATTTGTATAAAAAAATCGTTAAAAGAAAAAGAACGAGCTATGTACATATTTTTTTTGATAGTGGGTAAATAAACATATATGTGCCTAATTAAGTTCGTTGACATTGGCTTTTTATTAAATTAAGCATTTGGATTAAGGGACAACAATCAGCGTTTCAAGCAGAAGTATCGTCTTATATTTATTTCGTGAATTAAAATCTATTTTATACAGTATAATTATTTCATTAAAAAAGTTGTAGATGAACTATTTTGAGAATTTTGACAATTAAATTATTGGTTTTATTAAGAAGTACATACTTTTGGTATACATCGTACAACCTGTTTTATTCAGGTTGCTGACCTCTAAATTGAGTTGATACATTATGTATTTAAAAATGTACATCTTATATGTTTCAATAATGTGTATAAATTCTATAACTAGCTGGGCCTACGTATTTACGTTCAAAAATAAAAAAGTAAATATAAAACTGTAATTTCTTCTAAATCTATCTGTGGTCAACGCTTACACCATCGACCGACGTCAATCACAAATGATAGTCGCCAGATAACTCCGCCCTCATATAAGCATTCCCGTACCCGATTGGACGGTGTACACAAAAATCTATAAATAAACATACATTAATATATATTTGGTGTACATCTCAGTTTGGCGACTTGAAATTTAACTGAGAATTTCTTGTGACGCACCTGTGTCGGCACACATATAACCCCATGGGGCGTTTATTGAGATTTTGCGAAGAAGTAGGCACCGAGTGCTCTTTTAAAGTAGGAAATTGATTTTTTTACGATCGCCCTTTTCTTCTACATTTTCAACTTAAATCGCTAGCTGAAAGATTTAATCGCCAATGGCGAGTTTGGCGATCGGAAATAAATCATAATATATCATGAGTTTGAAATAAAGTTAGAACAATTACGTTTATAAATAATTAAATTTAACAAGACTATTGCCAAGCAATAGAAGTACCCTACGGGTAGCTATTTTAGAGAGATTGTCTTAGTTAAATTTATTTGAAAGAATGTAGTTTACCTGTTAATTATTATAATTTCAACTGGACTATGATGGCATGGTGATCAGAGTAACACACTGGGGTATTGACAACTGTGCAAACATTTCTAGGTAGGTTGTGAAAGCAAGGTCTAACACTGCACCAAGTTCATGGGTAGGCTCATGTAAAAGTTGTTCAAGTCCAAATTATTGTGCACAAGAATCTCTGGCGCTTGTTGTTATCAAGGTTACAGTCACACAGAATAACACAATTGTTTTCACTGGATGGTTTTAGTTCTTGGAGAAGAGACTGAAAGTCCTTTTTCACTACTGTTAGTGATGTGGTAGGTGGGAAATAAACATACACAATTGTAACTGATTTCACTTTAAGTGCTATAGCCTCAATGCTTTCCAGTTTGGCTGCTATGATAATGTTTTGCCTCTCAAAAGATGTACTTGTAAATACAACACTTCCATGGCTATTATTCACTGAAATACACACCATTCTCTCAATTTCATACTTGTCGTAATTTGTCAGTTTTGTCTCGCACAGACATATAACTTGAGAATTGTTTACACATGTTTCTCTGAAGAGGTCCTCGTGATGTGCTTTTAATGACCGAATATTTAAGAATTTCGCATTCATGGTGTTTTCATCCTCTTGATCCAAGTCCATGTTGTCATTATTTTAATCCAAGTGAATACTTTCGTCTCATGTAAACATTTTATCACTTCCAAGATGGGGCATCTCTTCAAGAGCAGATTTGTTCACTAGTATCTTCGATATGTGAAATGAATTAAATTTTATTGCATCTATAGATTTTGCTCTACAAAGCATTGTGTATATCTGACCGGGCATTGTGGTTTTTTGTTGTTTGGTAAAAGTCATATCTGCTATCATCTCATGATATGCGCTGCCTTGTGACTTATCGATAGTAATTCCCCAAGCAAGAGTTCCTGGAAATTGGGTACGCTCTTCTTGAACATATGTGGATTTATCAGTAATGCTGAAAACAGCAGAAACAGCAGTGACAGTAACCAGTCCTTTATACTTGCTGGTAAGCGTCAAGTTCTTGCTAGTATTATTGCCATGAAAGTGTATGTACATAGTTCCTTTCAATGGGTATGAGGGTGGTATCTCAATCTGTTTTATGGTACCAGTTGCTCCATTCACAAGCCCTTCCGCAATGTCTGTAATCTTGGTATGCATATGGCTAGCATTTACAGCAACTTCAATTCCCGATGCAAGTCCACCAGTCTCGTGTTTATTAGTGCTTGTAACTCTGACTGGGATTATCCTTGTATTCAGATCTTTCTTGGAATCACCTGTTTTAATTGTACACACCTGTGATGATAGTCTCCTAATTTGCTGGTTGTTGTACTCATCTTTCAGAGCAATTGTAAGGAAAAACAGAAATGCAGCTATCTGTTACGTTAATACGTTGAAGACGTTCCAAGGGCTGGAGGTCTGCAATAGTATACTTGTCTTCTCTAATTCGCAACAGTAATTCTGCAAATTCTGGATCTCCTTTTTGACACAGGACTTCTGTTAGTTCATACAATAAAAATGAATTCCACATTCCTATTTTGTGATAACTTTCAAAATCATCTCGTCCGTAACCATTGGGCCTAGGTCTATCAAATTTGGTATGAAGAGACATCTAATAGTCCATTACCAAATTCTTCAAATTATGCCCCTGGGGTCAAATTTGACCCTGCCCCGGGGTCACAAAAGTGAGCATATGCTTATATAAGGCCTATTTTGTGAAAACTATCAAAATCTTCTCGTCCATAACCACTGGGCCTTGGGCTATCAAATTAGGTATGCAGAGACATCTTATAGTCCTCTACCAAATTTGTTCAAATTATGCCCCTGGGATTAAATTTGACCCTTCCCCGGGGGTCACAAAATTGAACATATGCTTATATAAGGCCTATTTTGTGAAAACTTTCAAAATCTACTCGTCCATAACCATTGGGCCTAGGGCTAATAAATTTAGTATGTAGAGACATCTTATAGTCCTCTACCAAATTTCTTCAAATTATGCCCCTGGGGTCAAATTTGACCCTGCCCCGGGGTCACAAAATTGAACATATGCTTATATAGGGTATATTGTGTGAAAACTTTTCAAATCTTTCTGTCAATAACCATTCAGCCTAGGGCTACCAAATTTGGTATGTAGTGACATCTTATAGTCTTCTACCAAGTTTTTTTCAAATTATGCCCCTGGGGTCAAGTTTGACCCAGCCCCGAGGGTCACAAAATTGAACATATGCTTTTATAAGGTCTATTTTGTGAAAACTTAAAAAATATTCTTGTCAGTAACTGTATGGCATAGGGCTACCAAATTTGGTATGTAGTGACATGTAATAGTTCTCTTCTTAGTTAGTTCAAATTATGTCCCTGGGGTCAAATTTGAAACTGCCATGGGGGTCACAAATTTGAATATACGCTTATAAAGGTCTTATTTTTTGAAAACTTTCAAAATCTTCTTGTCCATAAACATTGGGGGTAGGGCAATCAAAGTTGGTATGTAGTGTCATCTTATAGTCCTCTACCAAGTTTGTTCAAATTTTGCCCCTGGGGTCAAGTTTGACCCTGTCCCGGGGGTCACAAAATTGAACATATGCTTATATAAGGCCTATTGTGGGAAAACTTTCAAAAATCTTCTTGTCCATAGCTGTATGGTATAGGGCTACCAAATGTGGTATGTTGTGACATGTAATAGTTCTCTTCTTAGTTTGTTCAAATTATGCCCCTGGGGTCAAATTTGAAACTGCCCGGGGGTCACAAAATTGAATATATATTATAAAGGGCTTATTTTCTGAAAACTTTAAAAACGTCTTTTCCATAACCATTGGGGGTAGGGCTACCAAATTTGGTATGTAGTGACATCTTATAGTTCTTTACCAAGTTTGTTCAAATTATGCCCCTGGGGTCAAATTTGACCCTGCCCCGAGGGTCACAAAATTGAACATACGCTTATATAAGGCCTTTTTTGTGAAAACTTTAAAAATCTTCTTGTCCATAAACATTGGGCCTAGGGCTACCAAATTTGGTATGTAGTGAAATCTTATAGTTCTCTACCAAGTTTTTTTCAAATTATGCCCCTGGGGTCAAATTTGACCCTGCCTCGGGGGATCACAAAATTGAAATATGCTTATATAAGGCCTATTTTGTGAAAACTTCAAAAATCTTTCTTTCCATAACCATCCAGCCTAGTGCTATCAAATTTGGTATGTAGTGACATCTTATAGTCCTCTACCAAATTTGTTCAAATTTTATCCCTGGGGTCAAATTTGAACCTGCCCCGGAGGTCACAAAATTGAACATATGATTATATATTGCCTATTTTGTGAAAACTTAAAAAAATTCTTGTCCATAACCATTTGGCCTAGAGCTACACAATTTGGTATGTAGTGACATTGTATAGTCCTCCACTTAGTTTGTTCAAATTATGCCCCAGGAGTCAAATTTGACCCTGTCCTGGGGCCACAAAATCGATTATATGCTTATATAGTGCCTATTTTGTGAAAACTTAAAAAAATCTCTTGTCCTTAACCATAAGGCATAGGGCTACCAAATTTGGTATGTAGTGACATCTAACAGTTCTCTACCACGTTTGTTCAAATTATGCCCCTGGGGTCAAATTTGACCATCGCGGGGGGTCACAAAACTTAACATACGCTTATATGGGGCCTATATTGTGAAAACTTTAAAAATCTTCTTGTCCATAACCATTGGTCCTCGGGCTACCAAATTTGGTATGTAGTGACATCTAATAAATCTCTACCAAATTTGTTCAAATAATGAGTCTGAAGTCAACTTTGACCCTGCCCTGGGGGGTTCACTAAATTGAATAAACGCTTATAAAGCGCCTATTTTGTGAAATCATAAAAAAAATCTTCTCGTTGAAAACCATTCAGACTATGGCTACGAAATTTGGTATGCAGTAACATTTTATAGTCCTCTACCAAGTTTGTTCAAATTATGCCCTTTGGGTCAAATTTGACCCTGACCCGCGGGTCACAAAATTGAACATTATATACGATTATATTTTTTCTTATTTTGTGAAAACTTTAAAAATATTCTTGTCCTTAACTCTAGGACCTAGGGCTACCATATTTTGTATGTACATGTAGTGAGATATAGTAGTCCTCTACAAAGTTTGCTCAAATTATGCCCCTGGGGTTAAATTTGACCAAGGCCAGGGGGTAACAAAAGTGTACGTGTGCTTAAATAGGGCCTATATTTAAGTATTTGCACATGCAGAGAATATTTGAATAGCCTTTTTTCAACAGTGGAGCAATACAAGGCCATCATGGCCCTCTTGTTTTAGGTTATTTTACATTTACTTCTTCATTTCTACACTGATTTACTTCAAATTGATACTGAACATCTGTTATGACAATACGGTCAATCTCAACTATGCAACTGTGGGTCAAACATGCGGCGTGGGGATACGCGTCGGCCTCTGCCGCGCCATTTCTAGTTGTTAATTAATTTCAATTAGGTTCTTTATGTGTTTTATGGATATGTATACATGCACATGTGTGTATGTTTATGCAAGTCTGAAGTCATATATGTATAAATAGGTGTTTTGTGTATGTATATATAGAAATATGAACGCATATGTATATGTGTATGTATATAGGTATGCGTGTATGTATGTGTGAATGTGCTTGTATGCGTGTATGTATGTATGTGTGAAAATAGGCATGCATGCAGATAATTATAATGATATTTTAGTGTATGTAAACGAGTATGTGTGTACGATGAAGATCAGTTGTCATGCTTCACAGTTACGTTTGTCAAACTGCTCATTGTAGACCGAGACATCAAGAAGCCTTTCTGCTTTCGTTCTTTTCGTTTTAAGGCTCCTTTTTTCCAATTCAATAAACAGTGGCCTTGATACATCTTTAAACTTATAAAGGTGTATCACACAGGCTGTTCTTACTGTTAATAAATTTCAATTAGTTTCTTTGTGTGATTTATGGATATGTATAAATGCACATGTGTGTATGTGTTTTAAAAATCTGAATTCATGTATGTATATAGCTGTTTTGTATATGTGTATATAGAAATATGAACGCCTATGTGTAAGTGCATGTTGCAGTGCATTAAAAAAATACACCATATAGAGTATTATGGCACACTTTTATTTTTATACTTGCAAAACATGAGCTTCACATTACTTATGTTCGAGTTCTACACTAACGTAGCGATTACTTTAATGTCACTATCAAAATGCACTAAATAATATTAAATTAAATTGACCGTATTTCAAGTAGGCAAACATTAATTATTATTTTCTCATGTTGATTTGTTCATTTTTTTCTTTTCAACTTATTTCTTGGTGTTTAGTAGAAAATATCTTTGTTCATTTTTGTTCTCAACTTATTTCTTGGTGTATTGTAGAAAATATCTTTCATCTAGCATGTTTATTTTTTCACTTTTAGCGAGGCTGTTTTCGGAGAAAACCCGAGCTATTGTCATAACCAGCTCATCCGCCGTCCGCAGTCCGCCGTCCGACGTCCGCCGTCCGCCGTAGGCGTCGTGCTAAAACCTTAACATTGGCTCTAAAATCAAAGTGCTTCCACCTACAACTTTGAACTTCATATGAAGATGCACCTTGATGAGTTCTACACGCCACACCCATTTTTGGGTCACTAGGTCAAAGGTCAAGGTCACTGTGACCTCTAATATCAAACTTTAACATAGGCTCTAAAATCAAAGTGCTTCCACCTACAACTTTGAAACTTCATATTTAGTTGCACCTTGATGAGTTCTACATGCCACACCCATTTTTGGGTCACTAGGTCAAAGGTCTAGTTCACTGTGACCTCTAATATAAAACAAAAACCTCAACATTGCCTCTAAAATCAAAGTGCTTCCACCTTCAACTTTGAAACTTCATATGTAGATGCACCTTGATGAGTTCTACACGCCACACCCATTTTGGGTCACTAGGTCAAAGGTCAAGGTCACTGTGACCTCTAAAAAAAAATATTCTGACAAGCTTTCGCAGCCGATTGTGGCACCCGTTATGCGGTGCTCTTGTTTTTCTTTTCAACTTATTTCGTGGTGTATAGTAGAAAATAACTATACTGTAGATCATTTACAATAAATTTTTGCTTTTGTTTTTTACAAACAGCCAACTGGACTGGCGCACAAAATGATACCATGTACTTAACTATCATTTTGTATAAGTATTAACATATGTACTCTAAGTGTAAAAGGGCTTAATAACAAAGACAAACGCACTAAAATTTTCAAATGGTAAGACGAAAAAAAAAGTCTTTTACAGGAAAGTCACCTAACACTTACCTTAGCACAAACCTTAAAAAACGAATGGGACGGAGATATTTATCTTAGTAGACAACACACAAATAAACAGGGAATCGCTTTTTTATCAAAAATAATACAGGGATAACAGTAGATAACCTTAACGAAATAATAATTGGCAGACAAGCAAGTATAGATATAAAAATAAACGAAACACAATTAACATTAATAAACGTTTACGGCCCTACCATAGATGATACCACATTTTACGAAACACTGCAATCCCATATAATAAGTAACTAAGACAAAAACATTATAATCGGAGGTGATTTCAATATTGTTCTTAACCCATTATTAGATAAAAGAAATGGAAACCTTTATACTCACTCAAACAATACAAACAGTTTGAATAACATAAGTGAAAACTACAATTTAATAGACATCTGGCGTACAGTTAACCCGAATAAGATAAAATTCACCTGGCACCAAACACAAAACCAACAATAGTTTGCAGATTAGACTATTTTTTAATATCTGAGTCACTTTGCATTATCATTGACACATGCAACATAAAACCAGGTTTCATGACTGACCACTCGCTAGTTGAACTTAAACTACATAAAATACAATCTGAAAGAGGCACAGGTTACTTTAAAATTTAATAATAGCCTCCTATTAGATACACAATATCAAACACAAATTAAACAGGAAGTAACCAATACAGTTCAAATAACAAAAGTCCAAACACCTTATGGGAAATAATTCAAGGTAATATACGTAACACAACAATAAGATACACATCATTTAAACAAAAAGAAACACACACACTTGAAATTGAAACCATAAAAGACATTGAAACACTTGAAAAACAGTTGCAACAAACAAACACAAATGATACCACCGCCATTTAAAATGAAATTGCTTCAAAAAACAAATATTAGAAGGAATCTATAATACACACCTTAATGGCATAATACTTCGAGCGCGAGCACAACATGTTGAACATAATGAAAAAAAAATACAAAATACTTTGCAAACATTGAAAAACGTAGAAGCGAACAAAAAACTATACACAAACTAGTAGTCAATGGCAAATACATAACAGACAGAAAACAAATACAAGAAGAATAACGCCTATTTTTCGAAAACTTATACAAACGAAAGAATGTCGAAAATTACACCCTTTTTAAAAAATACACATCATGCTTTAAATGAAGAGGAAAAACAATTATGTAACGGATAACTGACTGAATATGAATGTGGACTAGCTCTTAAAGAACTGCAAAATAACAAAAGCCCGGGATCTGATGGCATCACAATCGAGTTTTATAAAATATTTTGGAACGATATTAAAACACATTTAACTAATTCACTAAATTATTCATTTAACAACGGAAGTTTAACCGCGCTTTAAAAACAAAGTATAATATCACTTATTCCAAAACCCGCAAAAAACTTAGAATCCTTGTCAAACTGGCGCCCGATAAGCTTACTGAACAATGATTATAAAATAGCAACTAAAAAAAGTTTATCAAACAGAATGAAAAAAATTGTACCATCAATCATTTCAAAATCTCAATCTGGTTTCATAAAAGGACGTTACATTGGTGAAAACTTTCGTCTTATACAAGAATGCATAAACTATTTCAACAATTCAAATAATTCTGGTCTAATATTATTTGCAGACTTTAAAAAGACATTCGATTCACTTCATCATTCATCGATGTTCTCTTGCTAAGAAAATATGACCTTTGGTCTCATTCCATGGGTCAAACTATTCTATACCGATATTAACAGCATAATCATTAACAATGGCTTCTTTTCAAACAGTTTTAACATCGAACGAGGGGTTCGACAAGTATGTCTACTCTAATCATCGATCTTTATCGTATGCATCGAGTATCTATTACATGACATCCAATCAAATATACATATAAATGGCATATCGTTAGAACCTGACGACGAAATTAAACAGTCCCTATTTGCTAACGATGCAGCTTATATCTTAAATGACAATAGTGACTCAATTTCATAACCTTATAGAGTCGCTAACCCTTTTCGGAATGACATCGGGTCTTAAACTAAACAAAAATAAATGTACGGTGCTACGAGTAGGTAAATTTAAACAAAGTAATGTCCATCATAAAAAAGAGATGAAATTCATTTGGACATCAGATGAAGCCACCACGTTAGGAATAACATTTACAATAAATGAAAATGAAACAGTTCTAAAAAACATACTGCCTAAAATACAGAAATTTAAAAACTGCTTAAAATCATGGCAACACCGTAAACTGACATTAATCGGAAAAAACACAGTGTTGAAAACGTTTGCACTCCCTAAATTAGTTTATGTACTAACATTTCTCCCAAATCCACCAAATGATATTATTAACGATATAATATCAGCAATATTTAATTTCATATGTGACGGTAAACCTGATAAAATTAAACAAACTCAGTTAATTCAATCTGTAGACAATGGAGGTATCCAATTAACGGACATCGACTCATACTTGAATGCAATCAAGTGCAGCTGGGTTCAAAGATTCCTAGATAATACCAATACGAGTAAATGGAAATTATTCTACCAGAAAATTCTAAAAATATGGTGACTCCTTACTTTTTGAATGTAACATCAGCAAGGAAATTTTGCATGAAATTGCAAACGAAAACATATTTATGCCCCCCTTCGAAGAAGAGGGGGTATATTGCTTTGCACATGTCGGTCGGTCTGTCGGTCTGTCGGTCGGTCTGTCGGTCGGTCCGTCCACCAGGTGGTTTCCGGATGATAACTCAAGAACGCTTGGGCCTAGGATCATGAAACTTCATAGGTACATTGATCATGACTCGCAGATGACTCCTATTGATTTTGAGGTCACTAGGTCAAAGGTCAAGGTCACGGTGACCCGAAATAGTAAAATGGTTTTTGGATGATAAGTCAAGAACGCATACGCGGCCAACAGGGCGAACTCTGAACAATATAACTGAAGCAACTTGTCTGTAATCCTAAATCTATAATTATCAGTCCAATGAAACATCATTATTTGAGTAAAATAAAGTGGATCAGTAAAAATATTATAATAATATGAGATTTTTTTTTGTATATTTTGTATATTTAATATTGTGTTAATGTTAAATTTTGTTGATTAATATAAATATAAGCAGGACAGGGGAGGTAATACACTATTATATGTTTCTTATATACAGGGGAAACAAATGCAATAAGTTTAAATTTCATGTTTAATAAATAGAGTTCATGTCAGTGTGAGATCATTTGTTATTTTTTATGATCACATTTTATTATTACTTTGACAAAACAACACTTACCTGAATACCACAGTGGATTCCATCCAAACAATACCCACGCCCCTACCAGAATCCCTCCCCCCCCCAACCTCATCCCCCCCCCAATTTTTTTTTAAACATCATCTAATTAATAACCCCACCCCACATTATACCCCCCTCTCACCCCCACCCCCTACCCCCCACCCCCCAATTTTTTTTAAACATCTAATAAATTACCAAACCCCACATTATACCCCCTCTCACTCCCCCTACCCCCCCCTACCCCCCACCCCCGATTTTTTTGATTTTTTTAAACATCTAATAAATTACCACACCCCACATTATACCCCCCCTCTCACTCCCCCTACCCCAATCCCCCTCAATTTTTTTAAACATCTAATAATAACCGCACCCCACATTATATCCCCCTCTCACCCCACCACCACCCCTACCCCCCAAACTCTCCCCCCCCAAAAAAAAAAAGATTTTTTTAAACATCTAATAAATTTCCACACCCCACATTATACCCCCTCTCACCCCCACCCCCTACCCCCCTACCCCCCCCACCCCCCATTTTTTTTGTTTAAAACAACTTATAAATTACCACACCCCACATTATACCCCCTCTCACTACCCCCTACCCCCCTACCCCCAACCCCCCCCCCCTAAAAAAAAATAAATAAATTGTTTTTAAACATCTTATAAATTACCACACCCCACATTATACCCCCTCTCACCCCCACGCCCCCCTAACGCCCCACCACCGCCCCCCACCCCAAAAGAAATAATACAATTATTTTTTTAAACATCTTATAAATTACCACTACCCACATTATACCCCCCTCTCACCCCCCTCTCACCCCCTACCCCCCCAACCCCCCCCCCCTTTTTTAAGCATCTTATAAATTACCACACCCCACATTATACCCCCCTCTCACTCCCTCCTACACCCCAACCCCCCCACCCCCCCTCATTTTTTTAAAACATCTAATAAATTACCACAAGCCATATTATACCCCCCTCTCACCCCACCCCCTCTACCCCCCACCCCCATTTTTTTAATTAATTTATTTATTTTAAACATCTAATAAATTACCACACCCCACATCACACAGGTCAAGGTCACAGTGACTCGAAATAGTACAATGGTTTCCGGATGATAACTTACATAAGTTCAAAGGACAAGGTCACAGTGACAAAAAACGTATTCGCACAATGGCTGCCACTACAACTGACAGCCCATATGGGGGGCATGCATGTTTTACAAACAGCCCTTGTTTTTATGCCCCCTTTTGAAGAAAAGGGTCAAGGTCACAGGGGTCAAAATGTGTGTGCGTATGGTAAAGCCTTGTCCATATACACATGCATACCAAATATGAAGGTATATCTCAAGGGACATAGAAGATATGAGCATTTTTCAAAACCTAAACGCAGATTTCGAAACCTAAAGGCGGACCCTAAGTTCAAGGTCAAGGTCACAGGGGTAAAAATTTGTGTGTTTATGGAAAGGCCTTGTCCATATACACATGCATACCAAATATGAAGGTTATATCTCAAGGGACATAGAAGGTTTTGAAACCTTAACGCGGACCCTAAGTTCAAGGTCAAGGTCACAGGGGTAAAAAACTGTGTGCGTATGGAAAGGCCTTGTCCATATACACATGCATACCAAATATGAAGGTTATATCTCAAGGGACATAGAAGTTATGAGCATTTTTCGAAACCTAAACGCAGATTTCGAAACCTAAAAGCTGACCCTAAGTTCAAGGTCACAGGGGTAAAAAAAATTGTGCGTATGGAAAGGCCTTGTCCATATACATGCATTACATCCCCTTATGACACTTTAGGCACATGCATTACATCCCCTTTAGGCATGATGCATTACATCCCCTTTAGGCACATGCATTACATCCCCTTTAGACACATGCATTACATCCCCTTTAGGAACATGCATTACATCCCCTTTAGACACATGCATTACATCCCTTTAGGAACATGCATTACATCCCCTTTAGGCACATGCATTACATCCCTTTTAGGCACATGCATTACATTCCCTATAGGCACATTCATTACATCCCCTTTAGGCACATGCATTACATCCCCTTTAGGCACATGCATTACATCCCCTTTAGGCACGTGCATTACATCCCCTTTAGGCACATGCATTACATCCCCTTTAGGCACATGCATTACATCCCCTTTAGGCACATGCATTACATCCCCTTTAGGCACATGCATTACATCCCTTTTAGGCACATGCATTACATCCCCTGCACACATCACATGCATTACATCCCCTGCACACATCACATGCATTACATCCCCTGCTCACATCACATGCATTACATCCCCTGCACACATCACATGCATTACATCCCCTGCACACATCACATGCATTACATCCCCTGCACACATCACATGCATTACATCCCCTGCACACATCACATGCATTACATCCCCTGCACACATCACATGCATTACATCCCCTGCACACAGAGCACGTTCCGTATATAACTTTATTTTCTCCAAATACATGAAGAGCTGAACAAATTATGAGACAAAAGGTTACAATAGATAACAAAATCATAATCATAATATGTATACGTAGTACAATATCTTACACTGCTTCAGCAATTAACACAGTTGATATACATTGACATTATAAACAGAGTAAATTTATATACACGTATGTTTGAACTATTATATTTAGGCATGGAATTGAATCAAATTAGTATTAATAAGGGAAATTAATCTCCTAGAGGTCAACAAAATAATTAAAACAGTACACACGTGGTACATTTGATATCATAGTGCACCAGCACATATGGGATTGAGTGAACTAACTGTGCACATCAACATGTATTTTCAAACCAATGCTGATCAGAACATCAGTGAACACAGTCTG
Source organism: Dreissena polymorpha (assembly GCF_020536995.1). NCBI lineage: Eukaryota > Metazoa > Mollusca > Bivalvia > Myida > Dreissenidae > Dreissena > Dreissena polymorpha. The sequence goes on along the minus strand of NC_068358.1, from coordinate 25,725,462 downwards.
GCATTCTAGGTATCATAACAAAATTGCAGAAAAATGTACCGGATCATTTAACTATAAGAAGCTACACCACTGTAAAATATGGATGTACTTGTAACTTAAGTGTTTATCATTTTACCTTCTGCATAATTTATGTAAATCCTGTTTTCATTCTGCATTGATTCTGTGTGTGTTAGATTACATTTGTAACTTTTTAACCCTGAATTTTGCATATCAAAGTGAACTTGATTTAAATTACTTTAAATTGTATGTATATGTTATTTGTAAGGGACAAAACTAACACTGTAAATTCAATTTCACTACACTTAAGCAAGAAATGATGTAGCACCTTCTAGATGTTTGTAATTTCACCCTTAGAAATTGGAAAAGGTTTGGAAATTGCCAAAAAATATCTCCTTTCACATTTCAATTTAATGTAATATAAACATGATTTTTATGAGTCTTCTCATTGCGGCCTTGTAATTGTTAAATCTTTCGCAGAACACAGTTTGCATATGAGAAGCATAATGGAAAAAGATCAGCCTGTGAACTCCGCATAGGCTTATCAGGTACAACTCTTACGGGCTAGACTGGATATTTGTTTCAAGAAACAAAAAATTCCATCAAAGTTGTCATCCCTTATTCCCCTGTGAGGACTGCACAAGCTTTTCAGTGGCTCATGACTCATGAATGAAACCTAGCTTTGCTCAGGCAGAAGCTCATAAAAATTAATGTTATTATCCCCCCCCCCCCAGTAGGGTGGCATATAGCAGTTGAACTGTCCGTCAGTCCGTCTGTCTGTCCGTCCATTCGAAAACTTTAACTTTTGCAATATTGAAGATAGAAACTTGATATTTGGCATGCATGTGTATCTCACGAAGCTGCACACATTGAGTTATAAAAGGTCAAGGTCATCCTTCAAGGTCTAAATTCGAAAAAATACAATTCAAGGGACGTAATAAGCTTTAAAAGGAAGATAATTTCTAAACCGGCCAAATGATATATTGAAATTTTATTTCAAAGCGGTACAATAGGGGGCATTGTGTTTCAGACAAACACATCTCTTGTTTTTTTTCTGTTTTGAAGCTGTGTGAAATGACATGTGTTTAGTTGTTAACCCTTTGCATGCTGGGAAATTTGTCGTCTTCTAAAATGTTATTTGCTGAATTTCTAAAATTAGCATTTTCTTCGAATTTTTTTCAAACAATACTATCAGAACAGCAAACAGTTTGGATCCTGATGAGACATCATGTTCTGTGGCGTCTCATCTGGATCCAAACTGTTTGCAAAGGCCTTTAAAATTCGGTTCCAGCGCTGAAATGGTAAACCATAAATTCTTAAGGCATTGTACAAATATAATAAAAGATAAATCTGTAACATAGGAAACACCTGATGCCACATATCACCAGTTGTTGAAAACCTGCATCTTAAATTGTATTGAGCTTTTGTAACGTTAGGTGGTTAATAATGCTCAAAGAAATGTAACAGTTTCCATGGAAATTTGAAAAAATTATGTATGCCGTTGCCAACGGTAGATTGTATTGAACTGTGTAAAATTACTTACCTATTGTTATTGTGGAATGACATATGAAACCGTTTTTTGTGAAACTATTGAAATCAGTATTAAATTGTCATGGTTGCTAAATTTTAGATAACATTAACATGCAGGTATTATACTTTTTTCCATAAAAACTTGTGTAAATGGAACATATTTGAGAAATACAATGCCAACATTTTTTTTCTAAAATGTTACAGTAGGATTTGAACTAACATCTACATGGCCTTATAATATACCATGTTAAATGACATGAACTAACATCTACATGGCCTTATAATATACCATGTTAAATGACATACATTTATCTTTATTTACCTGGACTATTTGTATTTTGGCTTACAGTTAAGAAAACAATAGTTTTATAATAGATATTACAATGAGATTAAACAGTTTGGTAACTTTAAGTGACCTAATCAAGAGTTTAATAAATGTGCATATAATTGACCTAACAGTAGGATCAACTGATTGCTTATAAATGACCTTACAATAGGATCAACTTTGTGCATATTAATGGCATTGCAATAGGATCAACTTTGTGCACATAAATGACATTACAATAGGATCAACTTTGTGCACATAAATGACCTTACAATAGGATCAACTTTGTGCTTATAATTGATCTTACAATAGAATCTACTTTGTGCTTATAAATGGCCTTACAATAGGATCAACTTAGTGCTTATAAATGGCCTTACAATAGGATCAACTTAGTGCTTATAAATGGCCTTACAATAGGATCAACTTTGTGCTTACAATTGATCTTACAATAGAATCTACTTTGTGCTTATAAATGGCCTTACAATAGGATCAATTTTGTGCTTATAAATGGCCTTACAATAGGATCAACTTAGTGCTTATAAATGGCCTTACAATAGGATCAACTTAGTGCTTATAAATGGCCTTACAATAGGATCAACTTAGTGCTTATAAATGGCCTTACAATAGGATCAACTTAGTGCTTATACATGACCTTACAATAGGATCAACTTAGTGCTTATACATGACCTTACAATAGGATCAACTTAGTGCTTATAAATGGCCTTACAATAGGATCAACTTAGTGCTTATAAATGGCCTTACAATAGGATCAACTTTGTGCTTATACATGACCTTACAATAGGATCAATTTTGTGCTTATACATGACCTTACGATGGGAACAACTTCAACCTCAGGTGAAGGGTTATTATAGAGAAAATTTATAAGTCCAAAGCAAATAAATTTGCCAAAACTGAATGGAAGGGACCGAAACTTACACTTTATTTCTAAGTCATGTAGGTAGACTCGCATATCAAAAAACAGCTAAATATCAGAAAAAGGTGCATAAAAATCCTCCAGAAAACAGAGTGCTGGACAGACGGACAGAAAGATGGATGAAAGTCCAACTGCGATATGCCACCCTACTGGGGGTGGGGGGGGATTAAAAACTTAATTTCAGAATCTTACTAACCAGCTTTTGTAACAGCTGACTAACTGCAATATTTACTTAAGCTTGACACACTATTTGCTGTACTTCATGCACAAGCAGGATAGAGAAATTTAGGTCAATAAAAAGTCACACCATCATCAATTTGCCAATAAACAAGAATTGTAGTTTGCACAAGGTATTGATAGTGCATTCACTCCACAGTTCCTAAGCGTATGACGTACCATTTGGGCCAAACGTCAACAAGACCTACAAGGTAAAAAGAGAAATGTACGTCGATGTACAATTTTTATCGACACTTGAGTTTAAGCCAATCAGAAGACCCCTTACAGCTGTTGTTTTAATCCGCATGTTAAACATTCTCGGCACTATTTTCAGCCTCTTTATACGATTTTTATTTCAAAATTTGATTCCATATTATTTGGTCTATGCTTTCTAAACAATCGTGATACCACAATAAAACAGCGGAAGTCTACACTGTGTATTAGCAACCTGCTGTGGTGATCCCTATCCCTTTGAGCGTCAAGTTATGACATAAATATCAGACATCGGCCGGCTGTCTTATAAAGTGTATAATATTTATTACTTAAACTGATTTTATAATAAATACCGTTTTTTTCAATTTTGATATTTTTATTCATTTTGTCCTCAATTAAAAAAGAGATTCTAAACATTTATTGTGAATAAATCTGAAGGAAAAGCGACTCAAGAGACGAGTGTTTTGATTTGCTGTTCAGAAAATTTGTACGTCGACGTACACAAATGTACTTCGACATACAAATATATATACGTCGAAGTGTATTTCATATTTGTACGTCGACGTACAATTTTTGTACGTCGACGTACATATTGTACGTCGACGTACATTTCTCTTTTTAGCTAGTAGGTCTTGTTGAGAATCAATGCCTTTTGCCTGTTCGACTAGCACATTCCTAGAAAATGAAATCGATCGTTACATTAAACGATTGCTTTGAATATGTTCAAGTTAATGAACGCACAAAATCATCAGCTTCTAGCTGATCTAATAGATAAATAAGCATTTTTTTCAAAATGAGATGGAGCCAATGCCAAGGAGGTGGCGCTAAGAATAGGAGGTGGTGCCAATTCACATTTATAGGTATTTTAAATTGACATATTTAATGTCATGGTTTCTATTATGTTTACAAGACTCACATTTATTTTTGTAAGTTGACTTCTTCAGCACATTTGAGTTGCATGCGTTTATAATTAGAAATAGTAGTTTTCTGATGTGTCTTGATGAATTTAAACGTTTGTCATTGTAATATAAGAACATGTAACATGCATTTTACAAAAAAGATAACCAAGAAAGACTGAACTATCTTATATTTATGAGCCTAATTAATGTAAGTTAAAAATTCGGCTAAAGGGACACAAAAAATCGTTTCAAGAAGAATTATCTTATATTTATTTCTTGAATTATCATACTGTATACAAAAGTAAATGTTGATGAACTATTTTGATAATGATTAGAATTTTGTTATTGGTTTTATTGAGTAATGCAATTTTTTTATATATATTACAATATGTTTTATACATGTTGGTGACTTCTTAATTAGGTTGATAACTTATATATTTAAAAAAACTACATCTTATGTATTATAGATGTGTTTATGTTCTGGATTTCGGCCTTCGTGTGTAAGTTGAAAAATAAAGTAAATATAAGAAATATCATTATCTAACATTATCTATCAAATGTACGTCATGTGATGATGTAATTGTGATACAACTGTTAAATTGATACATCCTGTATTGGCGCCACCTTCTTAGCATTGGCTCCACCTCCTTAGCATTGGCTCCATCTCTTTTGGAGTTAATGCAAAACTATCTATTACGTCGACAAGAAGCCAATATTTTTGTGCATGCAGCATTTAATATATGTTTTACGCAATTATTTAATGTCGTAAGCAATTTAATTGGATTGAAATTTGCTTGTCACACACAAAAATGCGTCATGCCGGGTCAAAAACGAGGTCACGAGGTCACAAGTGCATTTCAAGCATTTAGCATGGTGTCAGCTCTCTAATTGAAGTAGTTTTCATCTGATGTGCACCAAATTTAGTCAGATGTTACATCTTAATGATATCTAGGTCAAGTTCAAATATGGGTTATGCCGGGTAAATAACTACGTCTCGAGGTCACTTAGTGCATTTCAACTATTGAGCATGGTGTCTAAAACCTTCAAACGGGCGTATCTTGTGACAGTTTAGCACTCTTGTTTTCATTAATAATTATACCCCCACAAACGAAGTTTAGGGGGTATATAGGAGTGAACTTGTCTGTCGGTCGGTCGGTCTGTCTGTCGGTCCGTATTGAGTGTCCGCTCTCTAATTCAAGTAGTTTTCATCCAATCTTCACCAAACTTGGTCAGAAGTTGTATCTACATGATGTCTAGGCCAAGTTCGAACATGGGCCTTGCCGGGTCAGAAACTAGGTCACCGGGTCACATAGTGCGTTTTAAACATTCAGCATGTTGTCCGCTCTCTATTTCAAGTAGTTTTCATCCGATCTTCACCAAACTTGGTCAGAAGTTTTATCTAGATGATCTGAATGCCAAGTTCGAACATGGGCCATGCCAGATCAAAAACTAGGTCACAGGCTCTCTAATTCAAGTAGTTTCCATCTGATCTTTACCAAACGTGGTCAGAAGTTGTATCTAGATGATCTTAAGGCCAAGTTCGAACATGGGCCTTGCCTGGTCAAAAACTAGGTCATGGGGTCACTTCGTGCATTTTTTAACATTCAGCATGGTGTCCTCTCTCTTATTCAAGTAGTTTTCATCCGATCTTCACCAAACTTGGTCAGAAGTTTTATCTAGATGATCTGAATGCCAAGTTCGAACATGGGCCATGCCAGATCAAAAACTAGGTCACAGGGTCACTTAGAACGTTTTACACATTGAGCATGGTGTCCGCTCTCTTTTTCAAGTAGTTTTCATCCAATCTTCACCGCACTTGGTCAGAAGTTGTGACTAGATGATGTGTAGGTCAAGTTCGAACATGGGCCATGCGGGGTCAAAAACTAGGTCACGGGGTCACTTAGTGTGTTTTAAACCTCACCATGTTGTCCGCTCTCTAATTCAAGTAGTTTTTATCCAATCTTCACCAAAATTGGTCAGAAGTTGTATCTTGATAATGTTTAGGGCAAGTTTGAATATGGGCCATGCCGGGTCAAAATAAAAGGTCACGGGGTCACTTAGTGCGTTTTAAACATCACAATGTTGTCCGCTCTCTGATTCAAGTAGTTTTCATCCAATCTTCAACAAACTTGGTCAGAAGTTGTATCTAGATGATGTCTAGGTCAAGTTTGAATATGGGTCTTGCCGGATAAAAAACTAGGTCACGGGGTATCTTAGTGCGTGTTAAACCTCACCATGTTGTCCGCTCTCTAATTCAAGTAGTTTTCATCCAATCCTCACCAAACTTGGTCACAAGTTTTAGCTAAATGATCGCTAGGACAAGTTTGAACATGTGCCATTCCGGACCTAAAACTAGGTCACGGGGTCACTTAGTGCGTTTTTTAACATTCAGCATGGTGTCCGCTCTTTAATTCAAGTAGTTTACATCCGATCTTCACCAAACTTGGTCAGAAGATTTATGGAGATGATCTTAAGGCCAGGTTAGAACATGGGCCTTTCTGGGTCAAAAACTAGGTCAAGGGGTCACTTAGTGCGTTTTAAAAATTGAGCATGGTGTCCGCTGTTTTTTGTGAAGACGACATGCAAAATATTATGTGTCAATGCGGCATGTGGGGGTATTCGTCACGTTTGTGACAAAGCTCTAGCTACATTCAGAAATCTTATTGCTTACATTTACATGGAACTTACAAGTACAACCCATGTGATCGATCATATGTAATTAAAATAGTACAATGTGTAAAGGTGTCTATTAGAAATAGGTGGAAATGCTTTTTTCAAAGATATTTTAAGTCTTTATTTAAAGAATATTTAAATATGATTTGTTATTTTATCAGTCAAGAGACAGATTATCAATGCTTATAAATACAATTTTGAAAGCATTGTTTTTCTACCGTAACACAAAAAAAACTGGAAATTATAAAATTGCATTCAACAGGGTTTGTTACATAGTTTGTGAAACACTTTACCCAGTAGTAGTCAATTTTCCACAAAAAACACACAAACACCTTTTAAAAACATTTTCTAGTTAACCCATTTATGCCTAGTGTCGAGAAAAAAGGCCTTGGCAAACAGCGTAGACCCAGATGAGACGCCGCATGAAGTGGCGTCTCATCAGGGTCTACGCTGTTTGCTTAAAGGAATTTCTGTAAGAAATATTCTAAATAAAGAAATATATATATACAAGACATCCCTAATTTTGGAAAAAAAATGATTCAATTTAGAAGGATGGGAGAGTCCACTAGGCATAAATGTTAAAAATATGAAACCATGAAAGCCCCTACCTTACTGCAAGATTGTGGCAGAATGGCCAACTCTAATGAATGTTTAACCGGGCCATGCTTATTGGTTTGGATTCATATAGAAATACTTTTAACATTTTCGTGTCTAAAGTAATATTTATATTCAGGCTTACTTGGTCAAACAGCTTGTTTTAATGGCAAAGACAAGAAACAAAAGTATATTTTATTTTGCCTATGCAGGCACTCACATTTCCTGTAGTATGGCCTTTGTTTCTTGTGTGCTGGACCTTATACAGAATTAATCATATTCTCTACCCTTTTATACCTGAGCATGTAGAAACAATGTTAAACATGTCAAACATGTTGTGTGCTGTTGTTTTGCTTTCTCATTGTTGGTCAAGAAGCATATTCTGTGCAAGTTTTATTGTACATAAAATACTTGATGGTTGTTGTTGAAGTTAATTATTGTAAAAGCTTTTGTTAGCACCTTAACATTTGTAAATTAACATAAGGCTACTATTCCATCTGTCCATATCCGCATCCACATCCACATATCTGCATCCGCAAAAAAATAGAATCAGTTGAAATGCACTACGCTTATTCCATTCATCCGCATCCGCATATCCGCATGAGCAAAAGGCGTCCGCAAAAGAACGCTCAAGTGAGCATTCTAATGCAGATGCGGACAAGATACGGACAGCATTTAGCACGATGAGAGTAGCTGTCATCTGAAAAATCAATTGAAAAACTATCGAATTCTTGAAAAATTACCCGGAATTATACAGCAACCGCAGTTCTGCATATCGGGACTCTGATTTTACTTCAAATGTTTGGAAAGGCATAGCCTAGGCAATAAAAGATGTTTCAGGTATTTACCATTTGTATTCTTGTATAGGCAGAATGATGATTTGGACCTTATATCTACTTAAATTCACGCTTGTACTTCATAATAATTATCCCAATTATAATTTTTACTCAGTTTTGTATCCAGTGGGGATAAATATACATTTACACAGAACATAGACGCTATTTAGCGCCAGAAACACATAAATGTAAAATTCACTGTAACAGTAGAATAATGATAATGAAAATATAAATATTCCTATAATGAGATACTTAATCATAAACTTATTATTAAAACACAGATAATAATAGTAATTATAATAATGACCGAAAATAATAATAATACAAATGATAAATATAAATGATAAAAATGAGATCAATTATTGTATTAAAAATGTCATTAATATAGTATAATGACAAGTATCATTATTATAAAAACACATATATTTTACTATTTGCAAAAAAATTCAACAAATGATTACAGTAATTAAATTAATAAAAACTGCATTTATTTTAATAATAAATCAATTATCAAAATAATAACTATACTACTGCTTAAAATGATAATACATAGTTGTGTTATAATACTAATTATAACAGCTATTTCATTAAAAATAATTATAATAAAAATAATAATATACTAGTTATAATAACAATATTACCAAAACGTCATTATCATTAAACTTATCACCAGCATCATCATCAGCAGCAGCAGCAGCAGCAGCAATATAATTTTTAGTTTTATTCCTATACAAAAAAAGATACGTTCGACGTATGCGGATAAATGGAATACAGCGTCCTTATTATGATTTTGCGGATACGGATACGGATGTGGATAGATGAAATACTAGCCTAAGGCAATCATTTATATTGTTTTAATGAAGATAGATTAAAAGACACTTGAAAAAGTAGAAAAGATACATTACACAAATTACACCATTTAAAACAAATATTACGAATGATCATAGCCTCTAAACTAGACCTTTCAATCAACTTTAGAAACCTAATAACCCAGCAAGCCTTGCTCCTGCTCATGCTCTTGTTGGTCCCTATTAGCTCAACAGAAGCATGTAAAAAGTATGTATATAGATTTTAACCCGGTGTGCCCCAGTTAATTTTAATCTCCGGCTTGCATCGCATGTGCAGTTTCGAGTGTTTTAACTTCAATGTTGGCATGATTTCATACAATATTGGATAGCATACACCGCTTTATTGCCGAATGTATGTATTCCCTCTACCTTTTCTGTACTACCGACTGCACAGGCAAGCCTACAGTAGTAGAAGGAGTATAGATTATTCACTCAAGGGAAATATGTGCTGTATGTAAAATATTCGGTTGAAGAAGAAGAAGAAGAACTTTTATTTCGACAAATACATATACATATTTACACAGTTGAAATAGGCCGTTATGGTTTCTTGATCAACATATATCATAACATTCATATATTCATAATGCATGATGTTGCATAAAAAACGTTATGGTTGAATAAACGATAATGTTCTGATACAGATACTAAATATCGCATCCACTCGAGATTCAAAATCAATTTTTTTTAAGAGACATACAGTATTTACACAGCATATATTAATTTGATATTTCAATATTACTATTTGAAAAACATGGTCTATAAAAAGTGTTAATAAAAATAACAGATTCAAAATCAATATTTTTTTCTATTTTTTTTTAACAAACTGTATGTTCTTCACATATAATAATGTAATATTCACATAACATGATGTAATACTCATATCATATTACGTAAACATAAGTACAATAATTCTAATGTGACGAGACTTGACTATTCATATCATATTACGAAAACATAAGTACAATAATTCTTATGTGACGAGATTTGAATAGACATATATTAATGAAATATTCACATAACATGATGTAATATTCATATTATATTACGAAAATATAAGTACAGTAATTCTATGGTGATGAGACTTGAATAAACTATTTCATCAATGACCCCGTTATCATCTAAATATGGTGATTATTAGAAAAAACGAGTGCAGAAAGGAAAGCTAACTCTTCCAATCATTCTCACAAGGAACAGAAGAGTTTTCTCCCTTTACCAAATGATATTTTCAGTATACCTAAAACTGCTTGTCTTAGTTGATATGGTTTAAGATTCGAGATTCAAAATAAAATATTGAAAATCTTAATCACCGATTGTATCATTTTGTTGCAATATACAATATACTTTGCTGAAATAATTGATCTTGTTTCATCACTACATCCAATAATGGATCTGTCTTTTACATGCATACGATCCTACCCCACTAATATTATACAACATGAATACATCACCATGGGTTAAAAACGATTCTTATTTTATAAATCCCTGTGTGCATAGTTTAAAATTTATATGTAGTCATGTAATACACGTATGACGCTTAATACTTTGGCTTTATGATGTCTGATAAGTATTTCTGCATATTTTTGCAACGCAGAGACCCCAGTTACACCCACAACGATTGCAATTTTGATATACGGGCAAGTGAATCAGGTTGCATCTACAACTATGCTGCTCAATAGAAGAGCTAACATTTTGCAACTTGTTGTGTTAAGTGCTTAGTGCTGTTAAGAGAAACTATTTTTAGGAGTGGTTTAAACTGTTCTCTTTCAAGTAAGTGATTGGTAGTGTTTGTAGTGCATTTTATTCTGTTGATTAACATGCTGTGCTGTATTATAGAGTTGGTGTATCGCTATCAAGAATATTAAGATGTGAGTAATATTTCGTAGATCTATTGTAGTGTTGTTAAATTAGTTTTTGTTAAACAAAAGTTGACGAGTAAAAGTTATTAACATAAGTTGTTTATTAATTTTTTGGGATGTTTGATTTAGATCATTATTGTTGTTAACTTGTTTCTATGTATTGTACTGGTATAATTGGACATAACTTTTAGTTTGATATATGAAATTTAAAAAAGTGTGTGTTTGATAGGTACAACCAAAAGGGACTTATGTGTGAGTTTTAAAGGTACAAAGAAAGGGACCTAAGTTCAGTTTTTAAAGGTTTAACCATAAGGGACTTAATTAGTGAAAGTTTTAAAGTTCAAGCATTAGGGACTTAAGTGTTTGTTTTTAAGTTTCAACCATAATGGACTTAAGTGTGAGCTTCAAAGGTACAAAGTCAAGGTAAGGTTTAGTTTTAAAGGCTCAAGCATTAGGGACTTAAGTGTGAGTTTTCAAGGTTTAAACATTATGGACTTAAGTGTGAGGAAAACAGAAAGACATCATTATTACAAGTGTGAATTTGAAAGGTCCAACAATAAGCGAACCAAGTGTGAATATAATATGTACAACAATAAGAAACTTAATTATAAGCTTTAAAGACACACAAAACATCTTATGGCTGAATGCAATTTTAACGGTTAACCTATTAAGAACTTAAGTGTGAGTTTAAAAGGTGCAACAACAAGACAAATTTCAGTTTTTATGGTACAAAATGTGAAACTTAAATTGAGAGTTTTAAAAAGATAACAATAGAACACAAGTGTTAAAACATTGGTTTGAGTACAATGTGAAGCATTGTAAACCTTCAACTTTAACAATTGCTCTGACTTTATGAAAACTTTAAAAGTGCAAAATGATTACATAAGTATTAGTACAAATCATTTGGATCGGTGGAGATCTGTCTTAAGATTTGCAAAACAAGCTTTTGGATGATCCCTTTATCTGCATATAACCTGATATATATTCAGAGTCACATGGTCTTGAGTTTGTTTGTCACAATCTGTTGCGGTAACTCAAATACAACAAACTATTGAACTACATAAAGTACAAAATAATATGAAGCTGCATGTAATTTAATCAAGCAAGATAATTTTAAAACCACTATACGATTGTGCAGGCTGGACCTAGTGTTACTATACAGCATACACTGTACCCCTGACTAGGCTATATGATTGTGCAGGCTGGTCCTAGTGTTACTATACAGCATACACTGTACCCCTGACTAGGCTATACGATTGTGCAGGCTGGACCTAGTGTTACTATTCAGCATCCACTGTACCCCTGACTAGGCTATATGATTGTGCAGGCTGGACCTAGTGTTACTATACAGCATACACTGTACCCCTGACTAGGCTATACGATTGTGCAGGCTGGACCTAGTGTTACTATACAGCATCCACTGTACCCCTGACTAGGCTATACGATTGTGCAGGCTGGACCTAGTGTTACTATACAGCATCCACTGTACCCCTGACTAGGCTATACGATTGTGCAGGCTGGTCCTAGTGTCACTATACAGCATACACTGTACCCCTGACTAGGCTATATGATTGTGCAGGCTGGACCTAGTGTTACTATACAGCATCCACTGTACCCCTGACTAGGCTATATGATTGTGCAGGCTGGACCTAGTGTTACTATACAGCATACACTGTACCCCTGACTAGGCTATATGATTGTGCAGGCTGGACCTAGTGTTACTATACAGCATACACTGTACCCCTGACTAGGCTATATGATTGTGCAGGCTGGACCTAGTGTTACTATACAGCATACACTGTACCCCTGACTAGGCTATACGATTGTGCAGGCTGGTCCTAGTGTTACTATACAGCATACACTGTACCCCTGACTAGGCTATACGATTGTGCAGGCTGGTCCTAGTGTTACTATACAGCATACACTGTACCCCTGACTAGGCTATATAATTGTGCAGGCTGGACCTAGTGTTACTATACAGCATACACTGTACCCCTGACTAGGCTATATGATTGTGCAGGCTGGACCTAGTGTTACTATACAGCATCCACTGTACCCCTGACTAGGCTATACGATTGTGCAGGCTGGACCTAGTGTTACTATACAGCATCCACTGTACCCCTGACTAGGCTATACGATTGTGCAGGCTGGACCTAGTGTTACTATACAGCATCCACTGTACCCCTGACTAGGCTATATGATTGTGCAGGCTGGACCTAGTGTTACTATACAGCATACACTGTACCCCTGACTAGGCTATATGATTGTGCAGGCTGGACCTAGTGTTACTATACAGCATACACTGTACCCCTGACTAGGCTATATGATTGTGCAGGCTGGACCTAGTGTTACTATACAGCATACACTGTACCCCTGACTAGGCTATATGATTGTGCAGGCTGGACCTAGTGTTACTATACAGCATCCACTGTACCCCTGACTAGGCTATATGATTGTGCAGGCTGGACCTAGTGTTACTATACAGCATACACTGTACCCCTGACTAGGCTATACGATTGTGCAGGCTGGACCTAGTGTTACTATACAGCATACACTGTACCCCTGACTAGGCTATACGATTGTGCAGGCTGGTACTAGTGTTACTATACAGCATCCACTGTACCCCTGACTAGGCTATACGATTGTGCAGGCTGGACCTAGTGTTACTATACAGCATACACTGTACCCCTGACTAGGCTATATGATTGTGCAGGCTGGACCTAGTGTTACTATACAGCATCCACTGTACCCCTGACTAGGCTATATGATTGTGCAGGCTGGACCTAGTGTTACTATACAGCATACACTGCAGTGCTCCCGCTAGCAATAAATAGAGGGGCGCTGCGCCCCTCTAAAATTTGCCCACTTAAAAAGCGCCCCTCTATTTTTCTGTCAAATGCCCATTTAATCTAAATTTCGCTTTCAGGCCGTATAAATCGCCAGAAACATCGACAATAAATTCGACATGAATACACAGATAACACCCTTACATGACTGCCTGGGGTGTATTAAGTCAACACATTGTGAACAAACAAGCCCCAAGGCCATGGTTTGTTATCAGATCACTAATTAGCTTTTTGTTGAAGACGATAGTAACATGCTGTGAAAGATTATTTCTGAGGTCACGCTTGGTTAGGCACAATCACACTCGAATGAAATCCTTACTCAGCACTATTGATTTTTTTTAAACTTCTGAATTCTTTGGCCATATCTTTTTTTGTTTGCAAAAATAGTGATTTTTAATTCAAAATACCTATTAACATTTGAAAATTAATCATCTTTTTTTAATGCGCATATGCGGTTAATTTTTAGTCCGAAATTACGGCATGGAAAACCTATTTGTGTTTGGATTTTATTTCTAAACTTTAAAACACTGTCTGCCCTCAATCAGGATGAATTTTAACATGAATATGGGCAGACAGTTGTTATTTCAACAAATAAAGAACTTGTTTGGAAGGAGGATTTATCACTCTGCAAGTAAAATGTTGATATTGTCATATATTTTCGCGATCTAACAAAACTGTCAACTTTGTTGACATTAGTTGAAATAACATGTTGTGAAATAAATATATCCTATTATTAACAATGAGAATGTTTCATTTTAATCTCCAGACTGGATGCTACTTCATGGTGACATTGATCATTGTTTAGACTTTAAATTTGTCAATATATATTTTTGTTTTAATTAATATTATTGTGGACAAACATTGGCTAAAAGTTATTTAAAGCAAGGAATTTAAGTAGTGACAGTCACAACGTTTTTTTGACCTAGTGAAACCCCTGTATTTATTTCATGTTTTCTTCATTTCATTTTCTTCTAAAAGGCCACTGATGCTGAAACTGGAACCTGAAAGATTAACATGCAGTTCAATGATGATAGGTGATAAAAAAACATAAAAATTCCCCCCCCCCCCCCCCACACACACAAGAAAGAAATATGATATCTACATATCTCTAATGCGTGTAGTCGGATGCTAGCCCAAGTCAGTTATGAAATTGGCTACTAAGTTGTTTTCCTTAGCGCCAATGTAGATAGTAATATATTTATTGTAATTTCATTACACAAAATGAGGAACAGCATACAATTGGTGAAGTCATCCAATGCAATAATGTTTACAATTAATAAGTACCGTATATAGGTAACCAAAGTATA